>NW_020954564.1:49643079-49669819 GCF_900497805.2 Vombatus ursinus | reverse complement strand
GAGAGAGAGAGAGAGAGAGAGAGAGAGAGAGAGAGAGAGAGAGAGGATGCCTAGGATGGAGTTCCATTCGGTCCTATACTTCCTCTGCTATGACCCACTTGTCTTCTGATACAAGCAGTAAGTAGACCTAGTTAGAAACTGGCAGAGATCCCTGAGATAGACAGGCTGATTGTCAGCTCTCCAACTGACACAGGCTAGTGATAGGGCAATCTCTGAGTCCAAGGAAATGCTCCAGCCCTGGGGGACGAAAATGTAAATTGGGGTGCCGCAGAGAGGGCAAACCAGAGGCCACGCCAAGTCTCAGCAACAGTGGTTTCTTGGAAACTCCAAGAACAAGAGTCTAAGATATAAGAGTGGGAAGCTGGGGCTGATTCTGAGGTTTTTAAGCCAGAGAGATCTGTCCAGAGATCAGGAAGGAGTCTAGCTACAAGGAGTATTAGAGAAATATTTGTTTGTCTGATGCAATCTGACTCTTAAAGTTCCACCCTTTTATTGAGGTAGTAAGCATCCCCCACCCCTTGTGCAGCTCTGATATGTAGATCTGTGGCCACACTGAGATGTGCTGGGACCTACGTGATATGCTGAGAAGAGCCCTGAAGTTGAGTCACAGACAATTGAGTTTGAATATTGCCAATTACTTGTGAGTTTTTGATCAGTCATTTTTCAATTGTGTCTGACTCTTCATGACCCATTTGGGGTTTTCTTAGTAAAGACACTGGAAAGGTTTGCCATTTTCTTCTCTAGCTCATTTTACAGATAAGTAAACTGAGGCAAACAGGGTTAAGTGTCTTGCCCAGGGTCACACAGCTAGTAAATGTCTGAGGCCAGATTTCAACTCATGAAGATGAGTCTTCCTGACTCCAGGGCTAGCACTCTACCCACTGTGCTAACTAGATGCCCATACTATTTGTGAGACCTTGAGCTTAACCTATCTAGGCTTCAGTTTCTTCACCTACAAAGTAAGATAACTGGACTAATACTAGATGATCCCTAAGGTTCTCTTCTACTCTAAATCCTATGCTCCTATGATCACTCCTTTTCACCACAGTGTTAATGAAGTTATGGGAAGAAACACTGGTCAGGCATAACAGGCTTGGACAACAAGGCTCATCATAAAAGACAGCTGAAACCCTCAGGCAACTATTGGAACTAAGGTTCCCAAGAACCTCTCTCCTTGGTGCTGTGACCACCTGCTTCCGGGAGCCCTGCTGCCCAATGTCTGGCTGGCTCAGTGTCTGACTGTCTAGAGGATTCCCTGACCATACCCTTGGACTACTCAAATTTCAGACCAAATGTCCCTACCACTGACTTGTTCCCTGGTTTTGTTGTGACCTTTATTGGCCTACTTTTCTGATGCCCCTTGTGTCTGGCCCTGTTAACCTGGGCCGTGGATGCTGGGCCTGATTCCTGGCTGTCATTTTCATTTTCAGTCCAGAGTCCTGGCAAGAGGAGAATAAGAGAAAATGTAGTTTGGTGGAGGGGTGGGGCTAGAGGCCTGTGTTATATCAGAGGTCAAAGAATTCTAGTTTTCCAGGAAACCAATGTAAGAGGCAGGGGCATGGAATGGGGCAGGAGCCCATGGGCCATCATTTATGGCTGGTCTGTTCTAAAATTGCTTGTTGTGTCTTCTCAACTCCTTGCCTCTCCTCTGTCCCTAACATACTGTCAAAATAAGCTTTTTAGTGCACAAATCAGTCATGTCACTTTGTTCTTCAAAATCTTTTAGTTGCTTCCTACACTATGTGGTATTATGGAGCATTGTACTTGGAGTTAAGAACAGTGGAGTTCAGTCCTGCCTCAGACACTTACCAGCTGTGTGACCCTGGGCAAGTCACTCTCTCAGATTTAGTTTCCTTATCTGTCAAATGAGATTTCCTTCACCAGCTCTCTCTCTCTCTCTCTGTCTCCCTTATCTACCTACCTATCCAGCCATCATATCTATCTATCCATCTATCTATCTATCTATCTATCCATCACTAGTAAAATTCAGTCTCTTACTTGGTGTTCAAGGCTCTCCACAACTTGGAACCCTACTTCTCCAGAATTATCTCCTATTCCTTCCCTCTACCCATTGTATGCTCCAGGTAAGCTGGGCTCTCTGTTCCCCAAACACACAGACTAGACTTTCCCATTCCTTGCCTTTATTCCTGCATGCTTTCCTATCCTTGGAATGTTTTTCCTCCCTCCTCCAATTGAATTCCTACCCATCTTTTAAGGTCCAATGGAATTGCCAACTCCTCCAGGCAATCTTTTCTTATTTCCCAGGTAGATAATGACTTCACATAGCCCTTTGTTTTCTACCTATTTGAAGCACTTATTGTAAAGTATTATAATCACCTGTATATATGCCCCTATTTGCCTGTTAGACTGTAAGCTCCATGAAGGCGGGAACTCAGTAATTTCCAAACTTCCAATGCCTCCAACATTGAGTACAGAGCTCTACACACAAATGTTGTATGGAATCAAAAGCTCAAGTAAGCTCAGAGCACAAGACCTTATAAAAAGGTGCCCACCGAGGTGGGTGTGATGTATAAGGCACTGCCTTCATTATGGAGCCGTTTGGAAAATGAAAAAAAAATTGTCTCCTTCAAGACACCATGTTGTTTTGCTTTGTTTTAAACATACTACTCAGTTCTCTACTAAAGCCCTCCCCATGTTCTCACTGAGGCAAGGAGTAGACCCTGGGCTCTCAGGAGCAGTAGGGCACTCTGGCAAGCCTTACCAATAATAACTCTCATTTGTACAGTACTGGAGTACAAAGTGCTGTAGGGTACAGTACAAAGTGCTGCCCTCACAACAACCCTGGGAGGTATGATCACCCCCATGTTAAAGGTGAAGAAAGGGAGGTTCTGAGAAGTTCAGTGTCTTGCCCATGATCACATAGCTAATAAACATTTGGTATGGGATTTGTACCTGGGTTTCCTGACTCCAAGCGCAATGCTCTCTCTCCTACACCCATCTGCATCTCTACTAAACTCTAAAGGATGTGAAGATGAACCCAGTGATAGACTGGATCTTTCTGACAAGGACTGGCTTAACTAAGTGGGATTGTTAACAGAAGGGCAACCAGGGTGGGGGTTGGCACAGAGATTGGAAATTTTTTTTTATCAAAATAACATAGAAAGATGATCTCCTAACTAATGTATCTCTATCATTAGAATACATATTGGTGGGAGGCAGGAATGAGAGACCCACACCAATGAAATCAAGAGTATTGGAATACCTTCCTTCTCCTCATCATAATCACCATCCGTGTCATCCTCATTTTCCTCCTCTTCATCCTTACAAAGGCCTTTATCAGGGGCAGCTAGGTGGCACAGTGGATAGAGCTCTGGCTGAGTTCAAATCCAGCCTCAGACGCTTGACATTTACTAGCTGTGTGACCTTGGGCAAGTCACTTAACCCTGATTGCCTCACCAAGGAAAAAAAAAAGCAAAGGCCTTTATCAATGCCTCATTGTATACAGAGGTGGCCCTGGGCTCTCCAAAGTTCTCTCACAGGAGTCCCAGGTCTAAGTGGTTGTACCAAGCTGGCAAGGTCTCCAAGGTGGGCCTCCATTGTCCTCTGGGGTCTCAGTATCAACTTAATAGCAGAAGGGTTCATTACTAGTATGGAAGTGGTGGATTTAGACGCTGAGTGTCTCAGTCCAAGTCATTTCCCCTTGCTAAGGTTCAGTTTCATTAGTTTCTACTATATTATCCTAAGAGGCAATGTCACGGTAGAAAGAACATTGGATTTGGAGTAAGAGGTTCAATCTTATCCCTGTCACTTACCACCTGTGTGGCATTGGGCAAATCACCTAACCTCCTTGAGCTTTAATTTCTTTTTTCTTTTGTAAAATGAGGTGGTTAGCCAGGCGCCGAGGCACACACCTTTAATCCTTGCTGCTGGGGAGGCTGAGGCTGGTGGATGGGTGGAACTAGGGAGCTCTGAGCTTCAGTAAAGTTAAAGCTGATCTCGTATCTGGACTAAGTCCTGATGAGCCCTGAGAAATAGGAGGGAGGGGTGCACCAGCTTGCAATGGGAGGGTCAGTGAAGCTGTCTAGGTCAGAAACAAAGCAGATCAAGGCTTCCATTGATCCACTGAACAGCGGGACTGGGCCCAGCACTGATGCACTTCCAGTCTGGACAAGATAGAGAGACCCAGCCTCATCACTAAGATAGCTAGATAGATAGACAGATAGGTAGACAGATAGAGAGAAAGATAGATGATAGATAGATGAATTAAAATATAATATAAATAAAATAATATGAAGGGGTTGAACTCTAAGGTTCCTTCCAGCTCCAATTCCATGATCCAATGAGGGAATTGGATCCTTCTAGGTCTAAATCTTATGTTTACCAGAGGACAGATTTTTTTTTTTAAACCACAGAAACTCATGAAGACCCAAGATCTTTTTCACAAGAGCATGGACAGTTTTAAACGTACATGCTAGGGGAGGGCAGATCCATACGATAAAATCACGTATCTTTGAAGAATTAAAGTAGAGGCCCATCACTTCCATGACCAGGAGCCCCCTGCAGGACGACCAATAAGGGCCTCCAATGTTCTTAGGTGTGGGGTGGGGTGAGAAGGAGGAGTCTTCTGTGGCAGGGCAGAGAAGGGAGGGGGAGCTGAGCCTCAGGCCTTCTTAATGTGCCTGTAATTCATCCTCTTGATCTGCTAATGTTCACAGTCATTAGCCTCCAATAGGGCAGAGCTGGGCAACACGAGGCTACAAAATATTCCTCTGAATCAACAATCTGTTTCCATATTGTTACAGACGCAGCCTGCAGGCCACGAAGGCTCATTTTTCTTCTTTCCCAGGATTTTTTTTTTTTTTTTACATCCAGTACAGTAAGGAAGTCATTACTGTGTAATATGAATTTCGCAACGTGCTGAAAAATGAAAATGAATACCTCATGAAGCCAATACCACATGCGGGAAGGCTGACTTCCCTATTCTCTGAGTTGCTTTGACTGCGTTACAGAAAAGAAGGGGGAAGCCCGCACCCATCATGTCATATTGTACGGAGGATCTGGAGTCATGAGACACAAGCTCAAATCGTGCCACTGATACTTTCCCGTTTGATCTTAGGCAAGTGACTTTACCTCAGTGAGCCTCAGTTTCTCCAGTTGCAAAATGGGCTAATACCTATACTACTCATTTCACTGGGTTGTTGTGAGATAGATAATATAGAAAAAGGATAGAGCTGGGGACTGGGGTTTCACTGATACAGGGAATTTCCTGGATGAGGAAATTCCTTCTACCTATGCAAGTTGGCAACTTCCCTGCAATTTCTAGTCTTAGAGAATCACCTAAGTGACTTGTCCAAGGTCATAGCCCACAAGTATCAGAGGCAGAGCTTGAGAACATAGGCCTTTCCGGCTCCAAGGCCAGCTCTCTATAAGTTACAACCCATTGCCTCTCACAGAGAATACTTAGTAATGCCTTTCCATTTCATTACACCCATACCAGTACAGCATGGAAGTCTCAGGTTCAAATCCTACTTCTGACACTTAGTAGGTGTGTGGCCATGGACAAATCTCATTGCCTCTCTCAGCCTCAATTTTCTAATCTGTTAAATATTCTACAGGGTTGTCATGAAGGTCAAATGACTTAAAATCATAGCTGTATATAGAGGTGGAAGGGATCTCAGAGATCATCTAATTCAACTCCATCATTTTGTAGAGAAGGAGAGTATGGCCCAGGGGCTTACATAATGTCAAATAAGCAGTATCTGAGGAAGGATTTGAACCTCAGTCCTCCAACTTTAGAGCCAGTGCTATTTCCACTCTGCTGGGCAGCCTCTTGGGCTAATTAATACCTTGAAGGACTACTTTGAGGAACAAATGAGTTAATAAATATAAAGTGCTTTATAAACTTGGAAGTGTTATAAATATCAGTCACTATTATTATTAGCCATGTGATAGTATATAAATTACCATAAGTCTCAGTTTTCTCATCTGTCAAATGGGGATAATAAAGCTTATATGCATAGAACTTCTGAGAGGAAAGTGTTTTGAAAACAGTAAAGTGCCATAGAAGTGTGAACTATTGTTACTGTCATCATCATCATCATCATTTAATAATAATAGTAATGATATATTGATATATTATAAATATTACTATTCCTTTTTGGCAGGAGAAACAATAGGAAATGACTCCTTTGTTTAGGTCTCACTCTCCTGGGTTCATCATCCACTAAGTTCAGCAGACATAGGGGCTATCCCCTAGCTCTGTTATGAAACCCTATGGCTATCTGCTAATCTGCCAGCCACATTCCTAGACCCTCAATAGAATCCTGAAACTGAAAACTGAGTATCCCTAATGAGGAGAAAAGGAAGGCTCCAGCATCCTCAGTTTCCTTACTTTCCCAAGCATGGCCAATGCTGTCCTATTGAGTCCTCTGCCCTAAGTTCAGGTACTGCAGACACACATGCCAATGTTGTTTGGGGTGAGGGGAGAGATGCGATATTGGGGACCATGGGTCTGGCCCTTTCTGGGTGGGAGACACCTCCAGAGAGAAGGGTAGAGGAGGTCTAATCTTAAGCTGGGTGGAAAAGAGGTCATGTTACTGACTTTGATTCCATTCTACAAACATTTATCAAGCAGCTAGCTTAGGTCAGAGGTCATCAGATTTGGAACTGGAAAGGACCTCAGAGATGACCTAGTTTAGCACCCTGAACTGAGGTACAGAGAAGAAAAAGGACTTACTTGGAAAGTATCAGAGTTGGAATTTGATCTAGATTCTCTTACCCCAAATCCACTTGTCCTTGCTCTTTATCTGGTACATACTTAATAGCACTAGTATTACTCCTTGAAGGAGCTGTGATTTTATCAGTATGGGTACTAGGATGATCTAGAAGTAGAAGGGATTTTGGAGTTTATCTTATTCTGCCCTCCTCATACTGTAAATGTTCTTTCCCTTCACTTCTGCCTCTTGGAATCCCAACATCCACTTAGCTCAAGAGCCATCTCCCAAATGTGTCCTTTCCTGGTCTCCCGCCAAATTTCTTTGTATATTATCTGTAGATATATTGTTTTCTCTCCTGGAAGGTTAAGTTTCCTGAGGGCAAAAATTACTTTTGTTTGTCTCTGGATATCCCCAAGTGCCTGGCCCATAATAGATCCTTAAGTAATTGCTTATTCAATTGAACTGAATGAGAAAACTGAGGCACAGAGAAGTGAAGGAATAAGCAGAATCTAACTCTTCTGACTCCAGTCTTGAGCTTTTCCTAGAACTCCATGATGCCCCTCATTCAGGGGCATCATGAATTGGAAGACTCAGTCACTTCCTAATTCTATTTTTTTTTATGTCCAGCTTCCTGATTTGGCTTTATTTCCTACTCAGAGACCTGTTCTTTCATATCAATAATTGTGTACAATGTTTATTTGCTCCAGATCAACCCTGCCCCCAAATACACTTGGAAAAGAAGGTGTATGATCAGCTCTGTTCATCATTTTAAAATAAAGTTTTAAAAGCAAAGGTGACCTTTGAAAACAAAGTTTCACTATATAGAAATACTTTTGCCAGGCCAACGCTGAGAAGCCTAACACAGATAAGGTATACCTATTCCATGTAACTGGGTTGGTCAGGTCCCTACCTTTTTGTGAGAAACAGCCACTTTTAAAATTTTCTTGGTAGAGCAAAGAATAAGGTGTGATTTCTAAGTGAAATCCTTGGTAGGCAACAATCTCCATCCATGCAAAAACCCTCTGCAATTTAGATGGTCAATGAAAGTTGTTGTGGTTTAAGAATTTATGACTCTGCAGCCTCCCTAGACTTAGTAAGATTGGTCCTCAGATATCTGGCACACTCTCATCTGCCACGGGGCCATGTTCAAAGTCTCTCTAGTTTGATAGAGCCAGTCAGAATTTGAGATGGGTCAGTATAGACTTCAAGAGCACAGACTGACCTCCATGCCATGGTGAGACATTTAATGACTTTAATTATGAATATGTTGATGATCGTGATGATGACAAGTAACATGGCCCAGTGGATATAATGCCAACCGTGGAGTCAGGAAAAATCAGGCTCAAGTACAACCAGCTGACTGGGTGACCCTGGACTAGTCAGTTAACTTCTCAGTACCCCTTTTGTTCAGCTCTAAAATGAGAGTAAGACTAGTAGATTCCAAAGCTATTAACTTATGATTAGTGAGTTAGGATCTGGGATCATACAACTGTTGGACTTTCCTGGTTTGTCTCTTGATGGAGGGAGGGGAAGGAAGTTAAGAACGAGAGGAATACTGCACTTGTTTGGTTGAGAATGAACCTGAGATTATTGAATGGACCAATGAGCTGAGTGCAGAAAGACTAGGTGGGTGACTCTCAAATGGGAAAAGCACCAACTTCTCAGCGCTGACCTGTAACTTGAGTTAAATTATGTCTGTGTCTCATGACCTCCCTTCTGAATTTTTTTTTCTTCATGAATGAACTCTAGAAAAAAGGGCTTATATTCTCAAGTATGAAGAAACAGGTAGGAAGAAGGGGCAGAGGGACAGGTGTGCTAGGAAATATCAGCTGGAAGGAGGGGGAAGTATAATAATAATTAGCATTTCTAGAGCACTTTTAAGATTTGTAAATATTATCTCATTTGATCTTCACAATAACCCTGGGAGGAAGGAGTTATTGAGTCAAACAGAGGCTAAGTGACTTGCCCAAGGTCACACAGCTAGTAAGTATCTAAGGTTGAATCTGAACTCAGGTCTTCCTGACTCTAGGCCCAGAGCTCTATCCACTGAGCCATCATAACATCAGAGATTTAGAGCCAGAAGGGACCTCAGAGTTCATCTAATACCACCCCCGTCCACACCCTCATTTTCTAGTCAAGGAAACTGAGGTCTAAGGAAGTTACTCACCCTAGTTCACATACAGCAGAGGTGTCAAACACAGGACCCATAGGCCGTATTAAACTGATAACACAACCCTCAAGTATAATTGAGAAATATTGACAAAACAAATAAAAAATACAATCAAACATAGATAATGTTACTGTTTTTGAGTTTGATACCACTGATATACAGTGGCAGGGGTAGGATTCGAATCCAGGTCCTCAGATTCCAGAGCCAATACTCTTTCCCAGGCACTACAATACTTCCTCTGATGGCCATAATGAGAGAGAGGTGGGATCAGATGAAAAGCACGCTCTAGAGATAGAAATGATAAGATTTGTCAACTGATTTGATGTGGAGGGTAAGGGAGAAGGAAGTCAAAGATACATGAGGTTGTGAGCTTTGAACTTGGCCATCTCTAGAGGATCTCTGGAAGGGTATATGTGGTTTGGGATTGAAAGAGTGGCTGTTCTATGGGGTATGAATCCACTCCACCAGGAATGAGAAAGAGAGGCTAAGTCCCAAACAGTGATACGACCTGTACAACCAAGCAAGGGTGGGGTGGGGTTGGGGAGGGACACTGGCTTGTGTGCACTGTGGGAAAAGTTATTAGGTGTACATCCACCCCTGGCCACAGTCAAACAATGGGGAAAGAGACCAGCAACAGTACTTGCCTCCTTCCTGGTAGGAAAGCCTACCAGACCATTTGTTTCCTGTCCTTTGGAGAAGCTCAAACCTAGCCACTTCATTCTATTCTGGGCCAGGCTCACCAGGATTCTCCTCAGAATCAAAGCATCTCAGATTGGGGAGACTATAGGCCACCCAGTCTGATCTATGCCTGAACAGGAATTCTTTGTACCACATCCCTGAAAAGTAGCTTTCACCTGTATGCCTCTGATGATGGAGAACTCACTACATTCTGAGGCAGCACGTCACACAGCTAAGATTATAAGGCCATTCCAAGAATAGGAAACATGAGGGACAAGAGTATGGGAAAGTCCAGGCTGAGTGTTTGGGGGACAAATAGTAGTCCAGCTTGTCTAGAGCATAGAATGTGTAGTTGGGAGATATGTCATAGAAGATAATGTTGGAGAATTAGGATGCCAAGTTGTGGAGGACCCTGAATGCCAGGCAAAGGAGGATGAACTATATTGGGTAGGCCCGAGAGAGCCATTGAAAAGTTTTGAAAAGAGAAGTGACATGATCAGATTTGTGCATGAGGAATATTATTTTGACAGGATGCGAAGGATAAGGAGGGAAGGAGGGAATTAGGGAGTCGAAAATGGAGGCAACAAGCTGTTCTAGAACAGACGGGGTCCTCCAAATTATACCCTGAGAGCCACTATCCCCCCTATTCCTCCTAATTTTGTCTCTTGGGGCCAATCAGAATCATTTCCCACATGATAGCCTTCCAGATACTTGAATATGGTTGTAATTTTCCCACTAAGTCTTCTGCTTTCCGGGCTAAATATTCCCAGTGCCTTCCACTGATATCTGTATGAACTGGTTTCTAGTCCTCTCACCATCCTGGTCACCTCTGACTGGATATATTCAGATTTGTCAACGTCCTTCCTAAAAGGTAATGCCCAGAACTGGCAGGGATACTCCAGATGCAGTCTAACCAGAGCAGAGAACAAAGCTTTCACCTCCTCCATCCCACCGCTGCTGAGGGCCAAACAGACGAGGGCAGGAAAAGGAAGGAAATTTGTCCAGGATCCTACAATGTTAGAACCTTGCCCAGAGGTGGTCAATGACCCTAATGCATAGTATTTGTTCTCTAGACAGCATTTAAAGGATAGATAAAATTTTAGTGCTGGAAGGCACTTTTAAGGCCATCTCAACCCTTCTCCTTCATTTCATAAAGGAGAAAACTGAGGCCCAGAGGTAATAGGATGTAGCAGCCAATCCTGGCTAATGTAATCATGAGCATTTTAACCTCCCTGAGCCTCAGTGTTCTCCTCTGTTAAATGGGGTTAATAATACTTTCATTAACTGGAATGATCAGTCATGCCTGACTCTTTGTGAGTCCATTGGAGGTTTTCTGGGCAAAGATACTGGAGTAGTATACCATTTCTTTCTCTGGCTCATTTTACAGATGAGGAAACTGAGGCAAACAGGGTTAAGTAACTTACTTAGGATCACACAGCTAGTAAGTATCTGAGGCCAGATCTGAACTCAGGAAGATGAGTCTTCCTGACTTCAGGCCCGGGGGAACTCACTCCACTGCGCCATTATCTACCTCCAGTGATACTCCCTCAAGAGGCAACCTGGTATAACGGATAGAGGGACAGTCTGAGCACCAGGAAAAACTGGGTTCAAGCCTGTCCCTGGCACATCCTAGCTACATGACCACATACAAGTCATTTAACCATCCCATCCATGCCTTTGAGCGACTCTCTAAGATATTAAGCTGCATGTGAGTTGTTATTGGTCTGTGTTGGCAGGGCACTGTGGAGAAAGCTCCTTTCAGGCCTTAAAGAGCTACAGAGATAGGAGCTGTGGGTGTTATGTGACGCCCAAAATCATAGAGCTAAGTGGGAGGCAGAGCCAAGATCTGCAACCCAATTCCTCAGACTCCAAGTCCAATGAGCTTCCCATTGTGCTGGGGGGCTCTTAAGCTTCTCTACTTTGGCCTAGTAGTTTCAGAAGGCTTAGCATAGTGTCTGGCACATAGCAGATGCTTAATAAATATTCATTGATTGATTGAAAAAGGGATAGAATTTTTATTTTTTTAATTTGTTTTTTTTAAACTATTTTTTAAAATTGTTAAAATCTGAGAGATATTAAGAAAGGACTTGAAGAGAGGGGTTTAGAAACGTGAGAAGATAAAACAAAATCAGACAACTTGGAAAAAAATGAAAGTAAGTCTTAGGGGGAAAAATATAAATCAGATTTGAATGTAAGCGTAGGAGCCATCCAGAGATAAGGCAACTGTACTGGAGTGGAACATCCCCAGCCCTTAAGAGTCAGGAGACCTGGGTTCAAGACTCTACACTATCACATGACTAATAAGTCATGTGATCTTAGGCAAATCTCTTTCTCTTTTTAGGCCTCAGTTTCCTCCCCTGTCCAAGGGGAATGACAAGGCTTTCACCCTTGTACTCCCAGGGCTGGTGAATGTTTACAAAGTGCCATGTAAATATGAGCTGTTACCATCACTATAGTTGTGGGATGGAGAAAAGTGAACCCATCACACAGGTCTTTCTGGATGATGAATGACAGTAGGAGGGAAATCAGCCTAGGGCACCTCTGACTGCTGCTTACCTGCTTCCTGTTCCACCCTGCCATCCCCAGGTCCTTAGGGATGCTGGCTTCCTACTAGGGACCAAGAGGTCAGAACTATAGAAACTCAGGGCATAGGCTGAGGCTAGACAGGCCTGATTTGCCCTGCAGAGGATTAATGGAGCTGGAAGGGACCTTTGAGGTCATTTATTCTCATGTCATCTCCCGGCCCTTTTTACAGATGGAGAAATGGAGGCCCAGAGAAACCTTGCCCAAGGTTGTCACACAGATGAGATAGGAGAACTGGGATTTGCCCTGGATTTTCTGATTCTAAAACCAGAGTTCCTCTCACTGAACCTGCACATAATCAGCACTTAAATGGTTGTAGGATTGTAATGAATAAAAGCCGAATGAAACAGACCCCTCTCTGACAAGGAACTGTCTGGGCAAAGGAGTATCCATATTGACCAACTTTTCCCAGAGGAAGTTCACAGAGCAGATGGGGCACTGCAGGAGGGGCTGATGAGGAAGACACAAAGACCCTCATCAAAACAGGGCCACATACTGGGGAAGGCATCCTGATGGCAGAGTAGCTGAACGGGCAGCCCCTTGAGACTGCAGCCACAGGACCTCAGAAAATACCAAGGAATGAGCCCAATTGGCCCCAGGGGAAGAGGGGGAGGCTCTGGGTCAGCTTTTTCTGTCTCCAATTTCCATGATTGATCCTGTGATCCACCCTCAGCTGTTTAGTGTAAACGATGACTTTGCAAGGAGATATTCCAGTAGATCAATAGCTTACCAAACAAACAGGTTTTTCTAAACCACAGTTTATGGATTTCTCTCTTCATCTCATCTCTTTCATCTTGACAGCTACTGAACTAACCCAAGAAAGACATTTCATCCTTGGAAACAAACAAACAAAAAAAAATCAAGATAGCCCTTAAGATGGGAGAAGAAACGCCCTGTTAGGGAACAATGGGGACATGGAAGCTTGGACATTATTTAGGCATCAAAGTTTAGAAGAAAGAGTATTGGACTTTGGAGTCAAAGGACTTGGGTTCAAGTCCTATCTCTGCTACTATGTGACCATGAGAAATTCTCTTTTCCTCTCTGAACCTCCGTTTCCTGATTTGTAAAATTCTTGCCCTACTACCTCACAGGATTGTTGTAAGGAAAAGGCTTTGCAAATTTTAAGGTGTTATAGAAATCTTAAATATTGGTACTATTGTTACCTTGTGATCTTGGACAAGTCACTTCTTCTCTCAGGGCCTCAATTTGCTTATCTGTAAAATTCTAGGGTTGGACTAGATGATATATACATATATATATATATATATATGTATATGAATGATGCTCATGAACTCTTCTCAACCACCTTGTTATTTCTCACCTGCATCTTCTCATGGTTATCAGATCTTCTTACCTAGCTTCCAGTGGACCAGATGGTCCTTGGTCTCTGGTTGATAGACCTTCTTTCAGAATCTTGAGTAAGAAGCCCCTTTTGGATCAGCCCCCCCAGTGGTCCACCTTATCTCTTGTGACAGTAGGAGGAGTAACCATAAGGGGACCAGACCCCTCCCAAAGAAGACCTTCCCATAACACTCCATCTTCAATGTCTCACAGTGGCATAGATGGGTCTTCGGGCTCTAAAAGACTATGTGACTGAATCACAGGATTCCAGGGTTGGAGAGGACCTCAATGGCGGTCTAGTCTAATCCCTACATGAAAGAAAAGCAACACAGGCAAGGAATCTCCATTCCCACACACCCAACCATATACTGTTTGAAGACTTCCAGTAGGGAGAACTTGCTATCTCCTGAAGCAGTCCATTCCACTTATACATAAGGTTAGAAACAAATAGAGCACCCAAAAAAACACAAGTGCATTGTAGGGAGTTGAATCTTAATCATACGACTAAATGTTTTTGCTTTTTTTGAATGTAATCAATTCTTACTCACACATGTCACAGAAATCTGACAATCATCCAAGAGAAACATATTTGTTCTAATATTCTAATATTAACTCTCCATTATTTGGTGTTGTCTTCTTAGAAAGTATCTCTCTGGACAGCTGGAAATACAGAGCCAGTGGGGTAAGATCTGGCAAGTTCTTTAATTTGGGAAAGGCTTTGAGCAAGGACCCAACCTCACTAAAAATGGAGAGGCTCAGACTGGCTACTACTAGAGAATGGAGCAGTTAGGATCTGTGTGGGTGGAGGTTGGACCCATTCACATTAAATCCCAGCTCCATAATGGACTGGAGTAAAACCTTACAGGCCACAAAACACATTATAGACACATTATAACAGTTTCTCCTGACACTACCTCTGTGGTGGAGGTATTATTCCCATTTTATAGAAGAGTAAACAGAGGTACAGCCAAGGGAAAGGACTTGTCCAATGACACAAAGCATTAAGTAAAATATCCAGGCTTCAAATTTGGTGTTTTCAGGCACCAAATCCAACGTTCTTTCTGTGATACCACCCCTGCTGTGTTCTCTTTGATTAAAGGCAGCCAACCCGGGATCTCCATTCAGACACTTGGCCCATCTTGCCTGTTCTCTTTTGGTTTACAGAAGAGGCCTCTCTGGTAGCTAGGGACACCCGTGAGGGGTCTGCGCCTGCAGGAAGTGCTGGGTTCTTGTTTCTCCCTTCCCCCTCTCCTGACAGTTTACTGATATGCCCTTTGGCAAGTAGCAGCGCTCTGCTGAAGTCTGTCGGGGAAGAGAATTGGAAGACCTGGAATTGTAGATTCATAACTGGTCTCATGGCCTCCACTCTCCTCCCTCTCCAGCAGTTCAATACTCCCAAGCTGCCAGTTTCATTTTCCTAATGCCCAGCTAACCACATCACTCTCCAACTCAGCATCACTGAGTGGTTCCCTATTACCTATAGGATAAAATACAAATCCCCTAGTCAAGCATTTAAACCACCTCCCCTCACTTCCAAAGTGGCATTAAACAATCTTTCCAGTCTTATCTCACACTCTTCCTCTTCATAAACTCTAGCTTCCAGCCAAACTGGAATACAATCTGTTCCTCACACTTGACTTGCTGTCTCCTGCCGCAGGGCATTGGTGTAGGCCATCCCTCAGACCTAAAATGCATTCCTTCCCCTTCTCCACCTACTGAAATCTTTTTCCTTTCAATGCTTTGCTCAGACAGTAAGTCAACAAGCATTTATTAAATACTATTGGCCATCATGACGGAAAATGCTATCCACATCCAAAGAAAGAACTATGGAGTTTGAATGCAGATTGAAGCATACTCTTTGCTGTTTTTTTTTCTTCTGTTGTGTTTTGTTTCCTCTTTCTGGTGGTTCCTCCAATTGATTCTAATTCTTACTTACAACATCACTAATGTGAAAATATGTTTAATAGGAATGTATATGTATAGTCTACATCAGATTGCATGCTGTCTTGGGGAGAGAGGGGGAGAAAAATTTAAAACTCCAAAACTTATGGAAGTGATTGTTGATAATTCAAAATAAATTAATTTAAAAAACTAAATAATGTTGGCCAGGCACTGCAATAATTGCTGGGGATGCAGAGGCAAAAAAACAGTCACTGCCCTCAAGGAGCTCACATTCTGATGGGTGAGACAACATGCAAACAATTGTGTACATCCAAGATATACTCAAGGCAATTGGAGAGGGAAAGCCAACAGATATCATTTTCTCCAGGGGACCTTCCATGATGTAAGTGAGTTCTCTCTCTCTTCAAATTTTCTTAGAGTATTTTGCTTCTTTTATCATCTGTATTTGTGTACAGGTCACATTCCCCATTAGACTGTAAGCCCTAGGAGGGCAAGGATTATGTCATTTTTTAAATCTCCATGCTGTTGTTCTAAGTAGGTGCTTCATAAATGTTTAATGAACACCCGAGATTCAGAGAGTGCTAGCCTTTGAAGGGACCTTAGAGATCACCTAGTCTAATTCTCGTTTTGCTGGTGAGGAAACTGAGGCTCAGGGGGAGGAATCACACAGTAGAGCCATGCCTGACATAGTGAAAAGAGCAGTCTGGACACTTGGGCTGGCTATCTGATTCCAGCACTTAACAGTTTTCAGGAGATAGGTGGAGGAACTGGGCTTGGAACCGTGGACAAGACATCTAACATCTCCAGGCCTTATTTTCCTCATCTGTAGAATAGGGGGGTCAGGATTGCCTCTGAGGTTCCTTTAAGTTCTAGATCTATGATTTCATGATTCCCTTCTTCACACAAGAGCTTTGTTCAGAGCTCTAGCAGATTCATCCTGCCCTCAAGACATTCCCCCACCCCCAAACCGCACAACACACAATCTTCATGGAAAGAACATCGATCTCATAGTCAGAAGACCTGGGGAAGCATACCAGTGCTGGTGCTAAGTTGTCACCTGTCCTCAGCCAAGCCACTTTTCTCTGAGCCTCTGCTTCTTCATCTGTGAAATGGGCATTATAATCTTTGCACTCTCCTCATCACAGGGATGTTGTGAGGGATGTGCTTTGTAAACCTCGGAGCATGACAGAAAGGAAAGCAATTATTATCTCTAGGCTTGTGGCCTCTTGCTCCTCTAGTCTCTCTGGCTTTTGTAGGGAGGAGTATGAAGAAGTTCAAATCCTGTCTCTTAGGAGTCCTAGCTGTGTGATGCTGGTAAAATCATGAAACCTCTCTGGGCCTCAGTTTCCTTAGCTCTAAAATGAGGGGTGGGACATAGACTAGAAGGTTTCTGAGTTCCCTTGTGACTCCAGAGCTATGATTTCAGGTAGACCCCCACTAGTGGAAAGCTGAGTGAAGTAGGAAGAGAGGGATAGAGAAAGAAGTAAGACTCCATGAGGGGGAAAAAAAATGTTGTGTGCTGTTTGTGGTTACACAGCTGCACACACAACTGGGCATTAGTAATGATAATGAGCTGTGAAGATTTTTATCAGGCTCCCAGAGAGAGCTTCTTGGATCACTCCCCCCCCCCCAAGTCTCATCTGAGGTGGTAACAATTGTGTTTTCTTTCCTAAGTGGAACATCAGATTACCCAGGTCTGATTTCGATGCTGATTGGGGCGTCCACTTAACATCTTGACACACAGCAAGCCTGGTGGCAGCGAGGGCCTGCTTGCCCATCGATCATACATTAACAGATCACCAGCAGGGCCAGACCTTGATATCATTAGTGGGCCCCTTCCAGAACTTGGTGGCTTCCCTAACTCCAGATAACTAGGTTTCTGTTCAATTTCCCCTTTCTCTCTGGACAGACCGCAAAGCATAGGAAGCCTCCCTTTGTGACTATAGAGCAAGCTTGGGAATGTCAACCCTCCCCCACTCTTCCTTCTCCGGCTCCTAGATTGTTAAAGCCAGAAAAGGCCTTAGAGATTAGGGTATCACCTCCATTTTTACAGGAGAGGATACTGAGGCTCAGAAAGAGGACTTGTCAAATGTCACATAAGTGATTGGTGACAGGGTCTGGGAGCCCAATTCTGGTCTCTTGGCTCCTAGTCCAGTGCTGAGAGCACACATCAATCTAGTCCATCCCCTTGTTTAACAGAGAAGGAATGTGAGAGGTTTAAGGGGTTAAGTGAGTTGCCCAGAGACACACAGTTAGAGTGAGCAGCAGAACTGGAATTCCTGATCCAAGTTCAGGTCACTTTCTATCTCACCGAATTACCTCTCTGTGGGGGCAGGGGTGCGTGGGGAGTACACACAGCTGACTTGGAAAGTATGCATAGACCGTTACCCATCTCTGCTGCTTTAAGAACTCCCCACAGCCCGTAAGGAGGCCTTCAATAGCCATTCCTTGACTCATCATGCATGGAGGCAAAAGGAACGGGAATGGTGATTGACTCAGTGACAGAAACTAGGAGGAGGTGTCGAGGCCTCTCTGCTGGCCTTAGTCCCACTGTATGACAAGAGCCAAGGCCTTTGTAAGCACCAGCTGCTAGAACCAGACCCAGAGAACACATCTGGATTCTCGAGCTGAACCCCTGGCCAGCACCTACAGATAGAGGCCAGCAAGGCATTCAGAGGACGATGCACTCAGCTGGTAGGGAGGATTTTCCATGAACACATGCTTGAGCTAAGTACAAGAGCCAGAATGTGGTTACTTTGGGACATCTACCTGGCCCATCCTGGGTGTATATCTATAAGCAACTCCTTCTGAGCCCCAGTAGCAGTTGGATCATAGGATAGAGAGCTAAAAGGGACCTTAGATTGTCTAGTCTGACCCTCCTTCATTTTGTACAAGAGGAAACTGAAGCTAGGAGAAGGAAAGTGCAGCTAGGTCGCACAGTGGTTAGAGCACTTAACCTAGAGTCAGGAAGTTGTTATGGTGTCATTTCAGTAGAGTCTGACTCTTCCTGACCCCATTTGGGATTTTCTCGGCAAAGATACTAGAGTGGTTTGTCGTTTCCTTCTTCAGGTCATTTTACAAATGAGGAAACGGAAGCAAACAGGGTTAAATGACTTACCCAGAGTCACACAACTAAGAAGTGTCTTAGGCAGACCTGAATTCAAATCAGACCTCAGACATTTCCTAGCTGGGTAATCCTGTCCAAGTCATTTAACCTCTCCTGGACTTAGTTTCCTTATCTGTAAGGGAATAATAATAGCACCTATCTCTCAGGTTGTTGTGAGGATAAAATGAGATAATATTTGTAAAAACCGTAAGGCACTATATAAATGCTAGCTGTTATTGTTGTTACTGTTATCATTATTACCAAAGCAGAGCTGGGATTCACACCTAGCTCCTCTGATTCCAAGTTGAATGTTCTTTGTATCACACTCCACCATCTCAGACTTGTCAAGGCTGGACTCAGCTATTTCTGTGAGTACTGAATTCTCAGTTGTACCTCAAGGGGTCAATTCCTAGAGTTGGAATCTGAAGTCATTTAGTTTAACCTCTACCTGAAGCTGGCATCTTCTCTCTAACACCCATGTCAGGGGGTCATCCAGCTTCTTCGCAGACTTCCAGGTAGAGAAAACTCACTACTTCCCACAGCAGTCTAATTCACTCTGGGACAGTTCTAATTGCTAACAGTCTTTCCTTATATTGAACTGATATTTGCCTCTCTGTGACTGTCACTCACTGCCCCTGCTTTTGCCCTCTAGGGCCAAGCACAACAAATCCAAAGCCTCTTTCATGTGGAAGACCTTTAAATACTTGAAAACATCTATCCTGTCCTCTCCAAGTCTTCTTTTCTTCACCCCAAGTTCCTTCAACCGATCCTTGTTGGCACGGTTTCTAGTCCCCTCATCGTCCTGATGACTATCTTTTGGATATGCTTGAATTTGTCAATGTCTTTCTAAATATGGAAGCTGGGCTTCTCTATATATCTTACAGGAAACTGAAATCAAGACATTGTCAGATAGGTGTTGACACTTGGGATACCAGGAGAGATGCTGCTCCTTTGGTCTTCCCAAACTACCTGAACAGAGAAAGCTTTAAGGTTATTAGAGAAGCTTCCAGTAGAGATCTTATAGGTGCTACATTTTGTAGGAACTCATCTTGCCAGCTCCATAGACTTCTTGGGGTAGTCAATGCCCAGGGCACTTCCTTAGGGGCTTTGGGGTGATGGAATTTCATTTGAAAAAAAATCTTCAGAAATGAAGTTCCACTCCTCACCATCTTGAATGAGCTCCCTCAAGAGGACCAGTTTATTCAGACTTCTGCTCTATGGAAACTAATTGTGAAGTTCCAGAATATTAATGATGTAATGATAGAGGTCGGGGTGGGCAAGATGGAGTGGGAATCTGATTGTTGCCTAGGAAGGAGGAGGAAGAGGTAGTGGAGGAAGACAAAGAGAAAAGGAGGAGGAGGAAAAGAAGGAAAGTGAGAAAGAAAAAAGAATGCAAGAAGAAAAGAAGGAAGGAAGGAAGGAAGGAAGGATGGAAGATCCTTATTGTCCTATTTATTGCTGAATTGATCCCAAAGATCAAGCATTTTATCCACTAATAAACATAAAAGAATAATAGCAGGACTTGTCCCAGGACCATTTTTAATTAGAACTCCATTGAATATAAAGATGAGAATAAAATAAAACATTATCAACAACAACCACCTACACTGGTAGCCTCCTCTGCTCCCTCATAATGGCAGTGGTGGCGGTAACTCTGAGCTCTAGAAGACTTCCAACTGACTGAAAATTGGCAGGTCCTACCAATGTGCAAAAGCCTGGACTAGGTGACACACAAAATCAGCCTGAGTTCAAAGACTATTGTCAATGGCACTGACCACCAAAAGATGAATTTTTCTGGGCATAGCCACTCAAGAATACTGTCTACTAAGACATGGAAGGGCCGAGATCTGTACAGGTAGAGAAGCACATGTGTGGAAGAAGTCAATGCTGCTTGAGATATTGAAGCACAAAATAACAACTCCCTTTTTGTGTCACCTTAAGCTATATTGAGTACTTTACCTTCCCTATTGAGTAGATAGTGCAAATGTTATCACCCTGGCCCCTTCCCCTTTTCTGACTCCTTTTGTATATTGTCTCCCTGTGATAGATTGTAAGCTCCTTGAAGTCAGGCACCAGCTCTCCATTTATTAATTGTATTCCTACTACTCAACACAGTGTCTGGCACATAGTAGGCACTTAATATAAATGTTTATTGGATTGGACCCTGATTTTACAGATGAGGAAACTGAGGCTCCAAATGACCCAGGTAGTGAGTGGTGGAACTAGAGCTAGAACTGGAAACCCAATTGTCTGGCTTCTTACTCACAGGCCACCCAAGCTCTACCTGGCTTGACTGGGCCCCTAGTGCTCTCCAACCTCAGTCTCTGAATCTGGTTGGGTTACTTTCTTCCTCTTACCTAAATAAATAGCCCTTGACCTTCAGCTCAATAATGAGGTTCACCTTTACACTGCATACACATACATACATGTGTATATATACACACATATGTGTGTAATATACACACGTGCAACACACATGCATTTCCCCTTTAAATAGCCCAGCATTCGATTTGGAGAATCTTTAGATTATCTTAATCTAAAAACAAATTTCAAAAAAGTCAGGGCAAATGCTGACAGGCTCGATTGAGCCATTCGCCCCTGAGCCATGGGCTGTTTCTCCTGCTTCTTCCCTCCCTCCCTACCTCCTCTCTCTCTCTCTCTCTCTCTCTCTCTCTCTCTCCCTCTCTCTCTCTCTCCCTCTCTCTGTCTGTCTCTGTCAGGCTCTGCTCTAGCCAGAGGATAGGGAGGGAAGGAAAGGGAAAGAAGAGGGAGGGGGAAAGGGAAAGTATGGAGAAGAGAGAGGAAAGAGGAGGAGGAAGGAAAGAAGGAGAAGAAGAAGAGGAAAAGGGAGGGAAGGAGGGAGGAAGGAAGAGGGAAAGAGGAGAGGGAGGGATCTGGCTAGGCTGCCTCTGGAAGACTCCTTTTTGTCAGCTTGCCTACTTTACTAGAGGAAACAAGGGAGTTCCCCTCAGCTCCGATGAAGGTGGCTGAACTCGGCAACCGCAAGGAATGCGCCGTTGCTGGTGTTGGGAAAGATTTATCACTGCCTGGGCCTGGGAGCTCTGCCCAGCATGGCTGGCCCCTCTGCTCAGTCTCTCCTCTGCTGAAAGATGGGAGGAAATTCTTTGCCCTCCAAGGATGGGGAATCTCTTCTTGCTCACAGGATGCCCCCTCCCATTCATTCCCTGGCAGTTCCCTGGTCCCCTGGGCAGCCTTAGGGGGAGGCTTCTTCCCACCACTATCTGCACAATTCAAAAACTGCCCTGCCTCAGCTCAGGGGAGCTGGAACCCAGGAGACCCCAGCCTCCTCCTCTCTTGGCCATGCACTACTCTAGGAACACACCCAGTCCCAGGCAGGAGGCTGCAGAGGGAGGAGGAAGGGAAAGAGGGCAGGCTGGAAGAGGAAGAAAGGGGGAATGAAGAGGGAGAGGAAAGAATGGGGAAGGCAGTGGCAGAGGTAAAGGAGGAAGAGGAAGAGAAAGGAGGAGGAGGAGCCTGTTGGCTGTCACCCAAACAAGCCCAATTAAAACATTAAATACAAGAGATGTGAGTCTATAAACCCATCCAAGCTTCTCAGCTTTCTTGTGCAGAAGGAAAGAAGGCAGGAAGGAAAAAGAAGGAAGAGAAGGAAGGAAGAAGGATGGAAGGAAGGGAGAAAAGGAGGGAGGGAAAAAAGGAAGGGAGAGAGAGAAGGAGGGAGGGAAGAGAGAAGGAAAGATGGAAGGAAGGGAGGAAAGGAGGCCTATCCTCTTAGATGCAAATAGATCACACTTACCCCACACTCTGCCACATATAGCCAGACCTGATGGAGTTTATGAGAGAGTCTAAGGAGGTTAAATTGTTTCTGACTAGGTGGCTAATTAAAGGATTTATTTTGCAATGGCAGAGGCCCCATAACTCCTGAGTTACTGCACAATAAATGGGCTGGAGGTGTGTAAAATAGCCCCCAACCTCACAGGCCCAAAGGCTCCAGCACCTGCCTAGCACCCAGTGGACCCTCCAACAGATCAGGAATCAGACAAAAATGAGGAATAGGCTTTACAACAACAACAACAAACAACAACAACCAACAACAATAAAATATATCATGTAGCTTTACAGCTTACATAGAGCTTTTTAACCACAAAACCCTGTGTATAGTAACTATTATTACTCCAGTTCTGAAAGAGACTTCGGCATCATCTTGTCCAACTTCCTCATTTTGAAGATGAGGAAACTGAGGCACTGGGAGGCAAAATAATCTGCCCAGCATCATACGTTACCCAAAAAAATGAATGTTGAAAACTATTTTTCCATGTCATTGGAAAAAAATAAAATACTATTTATTAAAAATAAATAAGTCAAATTGAATGATATTTAAAAAAATCTAAATAAAGGATAGAAAGAAATTTTTTTAAAAGTGTCAAAGGAAGGATTTGAATCCAGCTCCTTTGACTCCAGAGCAAGTACAATAGGAGGATTTTATACCCAGAAGGACCCTTGGAGATAATCTAATCCAACTCCTTCATTTTTCGGATTGCAGAAAAAGAGGTGCAGATAGGGTGAGCAATTATTTTAAAAGCCACACAGCTGCAAAGCAGCACAAGTGGGATTAAAACTTGGTTCTTCAGACTTCTAAAACCAGTCATCTTTCCACTTTATCTAAAAACAAGAGCTCACATTTCCATAGAGGTTTAAGGTAACTCTATGACATAAGTCAGCGCAAATACTACTATCAGGTTTTGTAAGTGAGGAAACTAAGTTCAGCGAAGGCCAAACAGTCAACTGGTACTGGATTTGAACCCCAGTCCTTGGTCTTCTGACTCTGAATGTGGTCCTCTCGTCATTTATAGGGATAGGGAGAGGGACTGGACCCATCCTTTTATTTGTCTAGGGAACATCTGGATGAGGAAACTCACCTCCTCTGCAATTTATAGTCTGAGAGAGTTTCACTTGAAGCATGTTGCAAAAACTCTCTTTGGTGAAGCTACAGCAAGAGAACTGCCTGTCTGTCAGGGGTGGCAGGGAAGGTCTCTGCAAATTCAATTTTCCTTTTCATCTGAATCCCTGAAGGCTTTGGACCCACTCAAGACCTGAGAGTTGGGGATCACTGTACACTCATTATTAACTCCAAGCTCTCCAAGGCTTCTTGGAATGTGGCCTAGGGGGAATGAGGAAGCTCCTACATAGGATTGTCTTTACCCACACACAGGATCACAGGATTTAGAGCTGGAAGGGACCTTAAAACACAGTGTTAGAACATTTAGAAGGCACTTCAGAATAGAGATTAGCATTTAAAGGCACGTTAGGACAGAGAATGTCAGAGCTGGAAGAGACATTAGAATGTAGTTTGCGAGAGATGAGAGGGACCTTGGAGATGATTTAATTCACTTCCTTCATTTGATAGTTAAGGAAATGGAAACCCAGGGTGGAGAAATGCCCACGATCACATGGCCATAAAAATCAAAGCTAATATTTGAACTCGGGTCCTCTGACTGCATTCAATGTTCTTCCCACTTCACTCTCCCAAAGTATATGTATGTATATATATTTAAAAATAAATAAGAGGACTTTTTTTTTTCTTTCTATACATTTGGTTCTAAAATCCCAGCCACCCACATTAACAATGTTAGGAAGAATTATAAAAAGAAATCAAATTTTCCATAGCATTTGAACGCCATTAAAATGCCAAACAATAAACTACCAGACTGCAAATTAGATCAGTGGAAATATCAAACACGTTGAGGTATAAAATCCATAATTGCATTTAACGCAGGGCCTCCCCGGGGAAAGGCTGCTAAAGATCATCACCACCTCACATATGAGAAGCTATTGACAGAACGATAAAAATCGACAGGCTAACCAAATAAACACGGCAGGCTTCATTAAATATTCAGCAACGGAAATTTGACTATCCCGGGCCTCTCCCCACCCCTTCCCTCTCCCAGGCCTCCCCCACTTCCCTCCCCTCTTCTCCCTTCCAGCTGCAGCCTCAGCATTGTGAGGGTGACAGCAATAAAGCCACCTCATTGCCCCCCCTCCCCCCAACACACACACACACACACACACACACACACACACACACACACACACGCCTTCGTCAGCCACCACACCAGCCCTACAAGAGGGAGACAGGGCTGCTGGGAGGGGCAGGGCTAGAGAAGGAGGGAAGTCGGCAGGGAGGGAGGGAGGAGAAAAGGATGAAAAAGACAGGCAGGGAGGGAGGAAATAAAGGAAGGCAGGAGAGAGGAAAGGGTGGAGAAAAGGAGCAGGAGGAGGAGGGAGGGAGGGAAAGGCTAGAAAGGCAGAGAGGGAAGAAAGGAGAGAGAGAGAAAAGAAGGGAAGGAAAGGAGAAGGGGAAGGGAAGAAAGGAGAGCTTGAGGGAAGTGAAAGAAGAAAGAAGAGAGAAAGGGGAGGAAGGACAAGGGAAGGAGAAAAGGATGGTGAGAAAAGAAGCAGGAAAAGAAGAAAAAGATAAGGGTGAAAAAGGAGTGGGAAAAGAGGAAAAAACAAAGAGAGGGAAAGAAGGGGAGAAAGGAAGGAGGAAGGGAGGGAAGAAGGCATAGCCAGGTTCTGTCAAGCACAGAAAGCATCAATATATATCCAGGGCCTCAAACAGGATTATTACTGTTCTGCATATATTATTAGCATTTGCCCCAGGAATATTTGACTTTGAAGTCTTTAATTAGGTCATTAAAGGGTAATTTCCATTGTCGTCTTAACTCCTCTGAAGCTGAAATGTTTGAGTTTTCTGTCTTTGCAGCCTCAATGAAGAGGGTGCCATTACTTCAAACATTTGAGAGCTGTAAGGGCCCTTAGAAATCATTTAGTCCAGTTTTCATCCTTTTATAGAAGGTAAATTCAAGAGAGAAAGTGACTTGCCCAAGGCCACACAGAGTGTAACTAGCATTGGCAGGATTTAAACCCAGGTACTGTGACTCTAAGACCAATGCTCTTTTCTCTACACTACATCTTTAAAACAAAACAAAACAAAAAGTAGGAAGCCTTGTCCTTGTATTCCTCCCCTCCAGGATGGGTAGATGTATGAGAATGCTGCTTCCCTCTCCACCCCCGCTCCCCAGCCGGGAGAAGTGGGCAGCCATCCTGGACTTAGCTTCATTGATGCAAGAAGCTTCCCCAGCCCTGCTCCTTCAAATCATCAGTCTTCCACCTGCTTACCATGCCCTCTCCTCTACTTCCACCAACTCCAGGTGCAGGGTCCCCAACCCAGGCTCTAGGGCTTAGTGGAAATGTTAAAGAGATGTGAGCCTGAGCAGACTGGATTGTGGGGTTGAATTCCTGGCAGGAGGAGGTTTACCTAACACCAGAAAATGTCTGCTGTCTCGGAAGTGCCCGTGCAAGAGGAGAAGGAGACTCTCTTCTCCGCCGCCCCTTGCCCTCTCAACCTGAGGCTCATCCACTTCTGCTGTATCTTCGTTCCTTTATCTGGTCCTTGGTCAAACACACCAGTCAACATGTGCTCCTGTTACCAAACTCACAGAACCAGAAAGGCAGTGAATGAAGTGGAAAGAGCCCTGGATTTGGAGCCCAGACCTTGGTTTGAATCCTGAGTTTCAGAGAGTTGGTTGTTAAATATTTACCAGCACACCTCTGAAAGATGTTTAGTGACCGTCATCTAATCCCTCTCCTTTTGAAGAGGAGGAGACAAAAGCTGAGAAGTACCTAGCCCCAAGTATACACAGCTAGAGTACTTCACATATATTAAGTCATTTGATTTTCACAACAACACTAAGAAATAGGTAGTGGTGATAGTATTATCCTCAATTTGTTGTTTTATCAACTAGTGGTATCTGACTCTTCATGACCCCATTTGGAGTTTTCTTGGCAAAGATGCTGGAATGGTTTGCCATTTCCTTCTCTAGCTCATGTTACAGATGAGGAAACAGAAGTAGACCGGGTTAAATGACTTGCCCAAGGTCACACACCTAGTAAATGTCTGAGATCAAATTTGAACTCAGGTCCTCCTGATTCTATCCAGTACGCCACGTAGCTGCCTATTCCTATTTCACAGATATGCAAACTGAGGCTCCGAAAGAGAAGGTAATTTGTCCAAGTTACACATGGCTACGAAGTGACAGAGTCAGGATTTGAACTCGGGGCTTCTTGACTCCCACATCAATGCTCTTACCATATTGTTTCTAAGAGATTCTAAGTACAGACCTCTTTCTAATGCATCAGACCTGTATACACAAATATACACATGCACACCTTTATTTATGTACCCTTAAGCAAAAACGCCCCCCCCCCCCCCCCCCCCCCCCCCCCCCCCCCCCCCCCCCCCCC
>NW_020954564.1:49639137-49642979 GCF_900497805.2 Vombatus ursinus | reverse complement strand
GAACCCCCCACTTTATGCCCCACACCCCCTTTACACAAAAACACCCCCCCCCCCCCTTTTTTTTTTCCCCCCACAAAAAACCCCCCCCCCCCCCCCCCCCCCCCCCCCCCGTCCTCCAAATCTTTACATTTGGAATCTCTGAATCCTAGAACCTGGATTGTTCGAACTTGAGGGGTCTGGGATCCTAGAGATCGCTTAATCCATTGCCTTCATCCTAAGGAGGAGGCCCACAGACCTATGATGTTCTTCCAGCCTGCAGGAGGCTTTGCTTTGGAAGGTTTGGGGCCCCTTCCACCTTTGCCAAAGTCCCCAGGCGTTCCCCGGGCTTGCCTGACGCGACGCCCGCCCCAAAGCCTGCTCAAGCCCAGGTGTCCCTGTTGCCGCCAGCAGCGGCTGCGGCTGCGGCGGCGGCGGCGGCGGGTGACGGGGCGGTGTTGGAGCTGCCAAGCCGGCCAAGGACCAAGCCCTCTTCCCCACTCCCTCTCTGTACCTACAGGCTGCAGTGGGAAATTAAGAAGGAAGACAATGTATAATGCATGCTGTGGAAGCACCCAATAGGATTAGCCACCTCATCGGCTCTTCATGGAGAGAAAGTTTATGTAAATGACTGATGACAGTATTATTGTGTGAGGAATATCAATGGAGTAATTACAGTTACAGAGCCGCTGCTTCTCTGCTGCTCTCCGCCGGTGTTAATTTTTCACAGCGCTCCCCTGGGATACATCTCAGTGTTCTCCGAAGAGCAGAGCTAATAATCGGAGCTCAGAGCCACTGCTGTTGAAACTCGCCCTGAGGTCTTTCTGAGCAGACTGCTAAACACTGGCTGTCTCCCCGGAGAGGAGAGAACAGAGATAAAATGATTAAAAACTGCCAAATTGGCCTGGCAATCACTTGGCTCTACTGTCAGCAAAGACAAGACAAATATCGGTGATTTTTCTCTTCAATGCCTCCCCCCAGCCCCCCACCTCGCCATCCCCTTTCCTTTTGTGAGCTGGAGAGCCGGGATGTGCAGGAGGCCAGAGGCGCTGTGGGGAGGAGGCGGGAAGGGAGGGGAGCGGCCCTTAGACGGCAGGGCCCCGGGGCCAGGGAGCAGAGCTGGTCCAGGCTTAAGCAGGGATTCCCGAGGACCCTAACCCTGCTGGAAGTCTCCTCCTCCTACAAACAAACTCGACCTCTGGAGCTGGGGAGAGTTGCCTGTATGTTCAAGCACTCCGACTCCTCCAGATCTACGGGGACCTGGCTCCACTGAACTGATCAGTTCAAAGCCATCCTTTCCCGCGGGAAGGAGGGAAAGAAGCCCGGCTCTGAACCATGCCCTCTGAACACTCCTTTTAGTGCACCCCAGCATCCCTTAATGCATTGCTCTGGGAATTCCTTACAATGAGGCATCCTCTCAAGCATCATGGAAGCATAGAATATTAGAACACAGAAGGTTTGAGCAGGAAGAGATCTTAGAGCATAGGCCAAAGGATGTCAGAACATAGTATTTAAAATGACAAGGTGAGAAAGCATAGAATGTCCATTGGAAAGGACCCTTGAGATCATCCAATTCACCCTTGGCCTCAATTTTACTAAGAGGGAAACAGAGGGAAATGTCTGGCCTCTCTTTTCCCCACCCCCACCTGAATATCACCATGGCACTCCAAGGTGAGGTTTATGTTTTGTTGAAATATGGAAAGAGAAAGGAGCTTGCCCTGTCTTCCTTTTCTTTGAGGTTAGCATGGAGGATAAGAGCACCTGAGGCCAGAGCTCTTGTCCTATATGTGTCATCTCTCCTTAGTCATGTCTATAGGCCCATGGCAAGCAGGTTGGTTCTCTTGGGCCCAGAGCTGCCTCTCTGGCCAGGTCCTTTCCCTCAGTCTATCCCTCAGCCTCTCCCCCCACTCTCGCCCCCAGGGGCTTTGGCTATAGGGCAGCAGAATTTCCCAGAGGAAGGTCAGTCAGCATAAAGCTGATGGCTTTTCCAGTGACCACCCCCTATGAGTCTAGTCCAGGGGGTGTATGGCATAGAAGAAAAGGCATTGGGTGGGGAAACAGAAGATCAGGGTTTGGGTCCTGTGTCTACTACTTTCTGATTCTGGGTTTCAGTTTCCCCCATTTGTAAAATGTTAGAGGTGGAAGAGATCTTACAGATCATATGATACAATCTTCTTTACTCTATGATAATATAACCAGGGAGTCCCCCCAGTCTTGCCCTGGATGAAGCTGTGGCACTGAGGTATCTGGAAATAGGAGAGAAGGGATGGGGTGGGGGTGGGGGGATCAGAGGCTGTGATTCATTCAGGGAAGACATTCCCTCCTCCATTTCAGTGTCCTAGGTCAAACTGGAGGATACAACATGGTCTCCATACCCCACCCCCACCCCTATGGAATACTGGACTGATAAAGTCCAATTCTGCCTGTGACCTAAGTGTCTCTGAACCCTGTCCCTCCTCCTTCCAATCCACCCTCCCCCTCTACTACTCCAGGCCATCCCTCAACCCCCTCCCTACTCCCAAGCCCTGCTCCAGGGGGAGGACCAGAAAGCAGTCAATTGCTATCCACCTCAGGGGATGACACCAGATCATGTCATCCATCAGCAGGCCCGGCCTGCCCATAATGGAAATACAAAGAGGAAACCCCGACTGAAACCCAGAGGATGGTTTCCGAAGCGGGTGCTGGCTTCAGGGAATGTATGTCAAGTAGACAGTTTGTGTAACACCAGCTTCTCCATCCTACCCTGTCCCCTACACATGCACTCACACCCCCACACACCTGGTGCTGCCTGTGGGGCTGTGGAAAACGCCTGTCCTGGATTTGTTGTCTGACAGCCTCCATTGGGATCCCAGCTCAGCCCACTTAACCGTGGATTGGCCTCTGACGAGGCACTTCACCTCAGGCCCTTGTTACCTTATCTATAAAACGGAAATAATAATCTTCTTCTCGAACTTCTTACCTCACACACAGGACAGTAGTGGTAGTGAGAAACACGGTAGGGAAGTATCCACTCTTATTAGTAACCTGTTGACCCATTTGGGCATTTGCTTGGCTCTATTTCCATGAAATTTTCTGGACCTGTTTATCAGTCATTGGTGACCAGCTTTTGGGAGCTAAGCTATCACTGATTAGCTGTGTGACCCTGGGCAAACCATTTCCTCTATGATTCCTCTTCTGTAATATGAGGGAGCTGGACTAGAAATCTGAAGTCACTTCTGGCTGTAAATTTTATGGATAGAGAGGGGATGTATCATAGCTCAGTTGGATGTGGCATTAGGAAAAGCCAAACTAATTTCCAATTTGGATACTTCTTACTAACTGACTTTTGGTAAGTCATAGTTTCTGAACCTCTGTTTTCTTATGTGTAAAATGGGTGAATAAGACTTGCAAACCTTAAAGCACTATAGAAATAGGAATTGTTTATTATTTTTGTGGTTGTTGTTTCTGTAGAGGAGTGAGCAGCCCTGGGACCTGACACTTGAGCATCCATGTCCTTTCTCACTGCCCACAGACCTCACTGTGGGCTGTCGAATAGGGAATGGAGTCAGAGGAAGGGAGGCACAGCCTGTTGCCGCTGGAGAATGGATTTTCAAGTCTTTTTACTGAGGAGGTAGCCCTCGAGTTCTGCCCTGCGCTCCCTCAGTCTGCTGTCCTCAGCATGGAGTGTCCCTAGAAGACAGAGGAGAGGAGTGCAGCCCTGGGGGGAAGTAGTCAACTTGTCCATTCATCATCTCCCTCACACCTGGCAGCAAGGGTGCTTTGTAGACACTTTGTAACTGTCAAAGCCTTTTACCCATCCATTATTAGGGAAGCAACAAAGTGTGTGTGTGTGTGTGTGTGTGTGTGTGTGTGTGTGTGTGTGTGTG
>NW_020954564.1:49595156-49639127 GCF_900497805.2 Vombatus ursinus | reverse complement strand
GTGTGTGTGTGTGTGTGTGTGTGTGTGTGTGTGTGTGTGTGTGTGTGTGTGAGGGGGCCTGGGTTTGGAGTCAGAGCATTCTGGCTCAGACCCCAGCTCTGATAACTGTTAGCTGTGTGACCTCCTTTGTGCTCTCTGACTCTTCTTTCCTCGGCTGTAAAATGAGGGGTTTGCCTAATATGGAAGACCCTTTCCAATTCTAAATCCTGTGGTCTCAGGTGGAGAAGGCAAGGGAGGTAACCCAAAATTGTCCGCATCTGACAGATAAGGAAACTAAGAGAGATAAAGCAAGGGTAAGTCACTCACTTACCGCTGGTTCTGTGGTTGGTTGGTGCTAGAGGCAGAACCAGCATCCAAGGCTCCCAGGTCCTAGTTTCTGACCCAGGGCTCTTAGACAGGTAAAAATAGATTTTTGCTTGCAAAAAATCCGGGGTCTAGCTTCAGTGTATACATACACTGATACCCATGCAGGTTTGTGCACACAACCTGACACACAGACATGTGCATACACGGACATGTTCATACATATATATGCCCAAATGTGTCATCCCATCTGGCCATACACCAGGAAACCAGGGCCTACCAGTTATCTTCTCATCTGCTCTGCTCTTGTCTATTTCTTCCCACTTAGAATAGTGACCCCCTAGGATGGACCTCCAAAAACCATGACCACTTCCCTCTTCCTCAGCTTTGGAACTCTGTCTTGGGGCTGAATTGTCTGATCAGTTAGTGAGTGAGGGAAAATTCATATAGCTCACTGTATCTTGCCAGCCCTGGACCATGCTTTGCTTCCCATACAGCCATCTGCCATCTTAATGTGTGCCATGCTGCTGCTTGAATACCAACCTCCCTCCCATCCGTTTCCTGTCTCCCTCTTGTTTTTTGCTCTCAGAATAGTATTCTCATCAACACTATCATCCCTTGGCTTCATTCAAAATTCCTGTGACTATCTGGACCAAAATTCCCTTCATGGCCACCATTCCCCTCTGTGTGCTGTGTCATCCTATTCAAATGCAAGCCCCATGTGAGCAGGCACCATCTAATTTCTGTCTTTCTCTCACCAGTAGCTAATAAAATGCCTGCCACATAGTAGGGGATTAATAAACACTTCTTCATTCATTTATTCCTACATGCACACCCATGTATTGACACATGAGCATACAACTTGATACACACATGCCCAGACATATTTGTGTGGACACATCCAAACACAGAGACACCTATGTCCACATATGCATATGTGGATTCATAATGTATCCAGATAAGCACTGATATAGATGCCTGGACATATATGTATTGATACATATATATGTACATATATATATATGTACATATATATGTACATATATATATATATGTATTGATAATACACATAGGATAGAGCACTGAGCCTGGAGTCAGGAATTCAAATCCCACCCCAGATTCTTACTAGAAGTATGACCCTGGAGGCAAATCTTTGTTTTGTTGTTGTTTAGTTTCAGGTGTATCTGAATGACCCTTTTGGGGAGTTTTCTTGGCAGAAGTACTAGAGTGGTTTGCCATTTTCTTCTCCATCTCATTTTACAGATGAGGAAACTGAGGCAAAGAGGGTTAAGTGACTTGCCCAGGATCATACAGCTAGTAAGCCTGAGGTCACATTTGAACTCAGGTCTTCAGGCCTAGCACTCTATCCATTTGTCACCTAGCTGGCCTGGGGATGCTAATAAAACCTACATCCTGGGGTCCTTGAGAATCAAATGAGATAATATTTGTAAAATGTGTGTAGCATAGTGCCTGGCAAACAATAGGTGCTATATAAATGCTTATTCCCTTCCCTTTTTCCTGTGCACACTAACAGGCAGAGACATTTTGAATACCAAATATAAACAGAATCTGAGCTTCCTCTCTCCTAGAGTGGCCTGGGTTGGCCTCCCCTCCCTTACCAGATGCTCTTTCTCTGCAACACCACAGGCCCTCATGATTAAAAAGAGCAGAGCAGGTATTACACAGATTAAACCGATCAGGAGAGACAATTTATGACAGCAATAACCCCCCTGACATCTCCCTTGGCTACAGTTAAGCAGAGTCGGGCAGACTCCCCAAGGGGAAGGAGGGGCGCCCTCGGGCAGTGGCAGGTGGGCAGGTAAGCGAGGGAGCAGGCCTGCAGGCAGATGGACGACCTCCCGTGAGGGTCTAGTTTCTAGCAGTTCAGGTAGGTTCACTTTCCTCTTCGGGGTGGGATGGTCTCTGCTGAGAATTTGCCATCTTATTTCTTTTTATCCTACTTTCTTCACCAGCCTTGTATTTATGCAGCCTCTGACCTTGGATATGTCACAGGGTCTGTATCTTCCTTTGTAAAACAAATGGATGAACTAAATGGTTTTTAAAGTCCTTTTCACCTCTAAATCCTGTTTCTAGGAATGGTCCTTAGGTCCTTTAAGACACAGTTCAGCTGTGGTGCTGAGGCCACCATATTCATCGAATAATAATGATTACTGTTTCTATCCTCCTGGATAAAATATAAACTCTCCTGTTTTAACTTGGAAAGCCCTTTACAACCTGGCCCCAACCTACCTTTCCAGCTTCATTAGACATCACTTCCCACTCTGTATTCTCTTAATCCAGCCCCATTGGCCTTCTCTCTCTGACCCACATGCTACAATCCATCTCTCATCTCTATGCCTTTTCATGGCTGTTCCACATGCCTGTAATATACTCCCTCCTTACTTCCACCTCAGGAAGCCCCTCTCTTTTTTTAAGATAAAGTTCAAGCACTATCTTATCCATGAAAACTTTCTTGATTCCCCCTCCCCTTTCTTCTCTCCCCATTCCCCACCTCCCTCAATTGCTAGTGCCCTCCCTCCAAGGGCATACTGGGCCTAAGACCAAACCAACTGTGAAACTGGCCCTAGGTGAATCATTTCCCTTGCTTTTTATCTCTCTGGGCTTCAGTTTCTTTATCTGCCAAATTTTTCCTTATCTGTTAAATTTTCAGTGTGAGTATGTATACTTTGGAAATTGGCAAATGCTATGAATCAGGGCTTGATTTACGGTTTAGTTGATTGTCTAGATTTAAGAAATTGATAAAGAAAATGTTATGGTGCAGATTAAATTTGAAAGTGTGTTGTGGGTACACTTTTTTTTTCTAGTGAGCTAATTGTTAAGCATTTTCCACCACACCCTTGCCTCCCTCCCAAATGGCAGTGCATATATTTATGTTTATGCTTGCATATTTTCACATGTGTTTGTAGTCTCTTCCCCCCCCCCATTAAGCAAATAAGGATAGATTCATTCTTTGTCATTGTATCCTTAGTGAGCCCATAGTAGGTGCTTATAAATACTTGTTGAATGATTAACTTCCATGGGGCTAAAAATATTGTCCTCACAACACCCCTGTGAGGTATGGTGTGTTAGGATTACTATCGTCCTCATTTTATAGAAAAGGAAACTGAGGCTCAGACAAAGGAAGTGACTTGTTCACTAGCGACCAAATCAGAGCTTAGATTTGAACCAAGATTTTTACTCCAAGCCCAGTTCTGCACACTAGGCTGCTAATACGCAACCCTGTGCTAATTGCCTCAGTCAGTGTTAAAGGGGGGCAGGCACCAGTGTCAAGTTAATCTCTGTTAAAGGGGGACAGGAAGCAAGACATTATCATTACCACTATCAACCTTACTTTTTGGGGGGGCAGTTGGGGGTAAGTGACTTGCTCAGGCTCACATAGCTAGTAAGTGTCTGAGGTTGGATTTGAACTCAGGTCCTCCTGACTCCAGGGCTGGTGCTCTATTCACTGCACTATCTAGTTGCCCCCATCATCATCCTTATTTAATAGTTTGCTATTATTAATAATTCAAGGTTAGTAAAATTCTTTTCTGATTATTATTCATTTTTACAGATGGGGAAACTGAGGCTCAGTGGAGACAAGTCACTTGTCTAAGGTTACACAGTTATTACCTGCCATAGTAGAGATTTGAACCAAGGGTTTAGCATCTCTCCTTTTCCCTGAATTAGATAGGACTCAAGATAAATGTCACTTTCTGCAATGAGACTTGGAGAAGGAGCCAAGAGAGCGGGATCCTTGGAGAAGGGAGCTACACTGCTTGGCAAATCTGGACCTAGGGCCCATCTAGAGCCAGGAGTCAGCTGGCTTCTTTTCCCTTGAGTCCTAGTCTTGGGTACCATGAGCAGGTCCTGATAGAAAACAGTAATGTGGATTGTTGGACGTGGATATCCCACTTCAATTAGTAGCCATGTGACCCTAGGCAAGTCACTTGACTGCTCTGTGCCTCAGTTTCCCCAACCACAAAATGAGAGGTTTGGATGGTCTATAAGGTAACTTCTAGCTCTAAATCTACAACCTTATAGAAGCATCGAGCTGGGTACTAAGGGACCTGGGGGCCCAAGGCCTGAGCAGACCCTTCTTTCAGAGTTCCACCTGGAGCTGAGGTCCTGCACTATAGGGGTAAAAATGAAGGCACTGAGTGCTTACTTCCCACCCCAGGGTTTGGGGGTAAGTGGGGGGAACTGGTGGGCGGAGATGGGCCCCTAATCCTGCCTGACCCACTGTATTAAAGAGGATGTCTCAGCTGTGACAAAGCAGGGCTAATCCCAGGGAATGCCTCCCCAGGTCACTGGTCAGAGAAAGAAGCTTTTCCTAGAGCCACAGTCCTGAGGCAGCTGACTCAAGGCTCTGAGACCCTTCCTGACCTCTCTTTGGCGGGGCCCTCTAAGCTTTGCTTCCCATTCTCTTCTCCCCAACAAAGACTGATGAGGGGCAGTGCTGGGGAGAGACTGGCCACTGAGATAAGATCTGTTCCTCGGCCTCACGAAGTTCACTTGGTCTAATAATACTTAGGCTTATACTAGATTGAATTAAATTCAACAAATATTTACTAACTGGCTACCATGTGCAGAACACTATGCTAAGTATTGGGGGGGGATAGAAATTCTTGATAAGACAATGGCCCTGTCCTCATCAAGGACTACATCAATGATAACTACCATTCTTAGTATTATTAGCATTAGTATTCTCAAGACTATATGATAAGTGCTCTAGAGAGCAGCAGAAAAAGGGCTCTGTGAGGTGCAAGGGGAAAATTCATTATGGAGGGGGAAAAAATCAGGATAGGCTGCCTGGAAGAGATAGCATTTGGGGCTAGAAGGAAAGGGCAGAATCTTGGCAGGGGCACAGGAGAAAGGTGGGTATTTGAAGAAAAAGACAGGGGATGGAAACACAAAGCACATGCCACAAACATGGAACTTTCCCCAGTCTGGTTGGAGCATATAACATGGGGAGGGCAGTAATATCAGATAAGCATGGAAAGTGGTGCCACTTTATGAGTGGTGCCAGATTATGGAGGGCTTTGAATGTCAAGCAAGGGAGTTGAATTTCAATAGTACTCAAAATGAAGATTTTTGAGCAGGGGAGAGACTTAATCTAACCTATGTATGAATATAGGAGAACTTTCAGTATTTAGAGAATGGCCTCATCTTGCCAGGCAAGCCCAACCCCTGCTTCTTTGGGGACACTTCAGTTTCTTTCTTTCTTGAGCTTCAGATATGATACACACTAATTTGGAGTCTACAGCTTTATGCCTTAAAGCAAACTAGCAACGTTCACTGGCCCATAGACTTTCAGAAATCTTTGGGCCTTAAGCAAAATTCTGCATACTGGCCCCTTCCCATTAATGCATCCAGAGACTCCTGACAGCAGGTATTCTGGCTGGGGTGGGTAGCCCTGGGATGTGGAGGTGGAGGGGCAGAGAGCTGCTTCCTACTAATTTCAACTATCTCCCAGCAGAGTTACCCCATTGCTCCACGTTGGGAGAATGACCTACCTAAAGGAGCCCATAACTGGAGATTCTGGGAGTAGCCCCTGCTCCACTCTGGGCTTCTTGCCTTCTGGAAAGAAATGCTCCTTCCTGTGAACCTGAAAAACTGGAAATGTAGTATAGTAGGAAGAACATAGGAGAACCTGGGTTCAAGTCCTCCTCTTGCCCCTTACTAGCTGGTTGACTTGGTCAAGTCATCTCATCTCTCTGGGCCAGCCTCAGTTTCCTCATCTGTAAAATAAGGGGGTTGTACTACATGAGCTTTAAGGTTCTTACTAGCTCTGGGTCCTATGACCCTAATGTAATCCTTGAATTACATTGAACTCAGCCTTGAAGGCTAGCTAAGAGGGTCAGAGTTACAGGCACCTCCCCAGCCATGGGACGGTGCCTGGTGATAGGGGAGCTTCTTGGGAATAGGAACAGAGGAGCTAAGTCAAGCGACTGGTAGTAATATTCAAATGAATCTGTGATCTCACTGATGTGGTTACTCCCTCCAACAATGCATATCTCACCCCATCTAGGACTACTCATCCTGTGTGACTCTTGTCCATGTCTTTCCATAAGCTCTCACAGGGAATCTACCCAAATTTCTGGGAGCTTTGCTTGTTTTCTTCTAGCACTGAAAGAATTCCAATGGGGCACCAGATGTGTCCCTTGGCTACCCCTCACTCTCATTCTATCTTGTTTTTCAGTTCATACATTTCTTTGATATCTTTTATACCCCAAATCATAAAATTGGTAGCGATACTTTCTTTAAAAAAAAAAAAAGATGGCTGACCTCTATAAGTCTTTGACCTATAATCCTCTATTTGAGTAGAGTTTTTTGGTCCACGTAAGCTGGAAAATTATGGTCCCTAAAGGAAAATCAATCAATAAGCATCTATTAAGTATCTACTATATGCCAAGAACTGTGCTAGGCTCTATGAATACAAATAGAGGAAAGGAAGGGAATAAGCACCTACTGTGTTCTAGGAACTGCGTTTTGCAAATATTATCTCATTTGATCCTCATAACAAGAAATGCTATTATTAATTATCCTCATTTTACAGATGAGGAAACTGAGACAAACAGAACTTGCAAAAGGTCACACAGCTGGTAAGTGTCTGAGGCTAGATTTGAATTGTTTTCTTGACTCCAGGCCATTGCTCTATCCATTGCACCATCTAGTTAGAAACATTATCTGCCACCAAGGAGCTTATATTCAAATAGAAGATAAAATAATAATTGTAACATTTACATAGCACCTACTATGTGCCAGGTACTGTGTTAAGAGCTTTACAATTATTATCTCATTTCATCCTCACAACAACTCTGGGAGGTGGGTGCTATTATTGCCCTCATTTTACAGATAAGTAAAGTGAGGCAGATAGGATAAATGACTTGCCCAGGGTCACACAGCTAGTAAATATCTGAGGCCAGATTTGAACTCAGGTCTTCCTGACTCCAGGCCCAGCACTCTATCCACTGCACCACCTGGCTGCCTCTAGACAACAAGTACATATATGAGCATATGCAGCATGCAAAAGAGGTGAATAAATACAAATATATCCAAAGTATTTAAACAGAAGGCAGTTTGGGAGAGAGGACACTAGTAGCTAGGTGGAATCTAGAAAAGTTTCTCATAGAAGGTGGTGCTGGAACTATATCTTAAAGGAATTCTACGAGGCAAAGCTAAGAAACGAGGACATTCCAGATCTGCGGGATGGTCAGTGCAAAGGCATGGCAGTGGGAGAAAGCGTGTCTTTGTGAGAAAGGAGAGAGAAGGCCAGTTTGACTAGATGACTGAGTGTGGGAATTGGGGAATATCCAACCAACAAAGGTTGGAGCAAGGTAGTGGTTAATGGGATAACCATTCACTAGGGAACGGAAGAAGGGAGAGAAAAGAAGGGGAGAAGAGAGAAGAGAAAGCCATGGAGAAGAGAGAAGAGAAAGCCGTAGAGAAGAGAAGGAGGTGCCTGTAAGAATAATAAATAGTCTTGGGCTTAATAAATGGAAGAAGAAAGAAAAGAATCATAGACTTGTAGTTGGAAGGTCCAGCTATCTAGACAATCTCAGTATAGAGAGATGTGAGCCCCAAGGACTTGAGGCTGAGCTGGCCAAAGGGTGTTTGAGATTGAAGTGGCACCAAAGGTATGAGGTGCTGGAAGCAGGACTCCAGTGGAGTGTGAGCCAGCTTTAGGATTGGAGCATATCAGCATGGGAAGGAACGTCAGTCATGAATCTTCCTCTACATTCCCAACAAATGGTTATCCAATCTCTTCTTGAAGATTTGGACTTAGATCTGAGGTACCACATCACACCTATCCAAATGGCCAACGTGACAAAACAGGAGAATGATAAATGTTGGAGAAGATGTGGAAAAATTGGAACACTAATGCATTGTTGGTGGAGTTGTGAAATGATCCAACCATTTTGGAGAGCAATTTGGAACTATGCCCAAAGGGCTATAAAAATGTGCAAACCCTTTGACCCAGCAGTAGCACTCCTAGGACTATATCCCAAAGAGATCACACAAATGGGAGAAGGACCTACATGTACAAAAATATTCATAGCAGCTCTTTTTGTGGTGGCAAAGAATTGGAAACTGAGAGGATGCCCATCAATTGGGGAATGGCTGAGCAAGTTGTGGTATATGAATGTGATGGAATACTATTGTGCTATAAGAAATGATGAACAGGCTGACTTCAGAAAAACCTGGAAAGACTTGTATGGTCTAATGCTGAGGGAAACGAGCAGAACCAAGAGAACATTGTACACAATAACAGCCACGTTGTGTGATGACTAATATTGATAAACTTAACCCTTCCTGGCAATACAAGGATCTAAGACATCTCCAGAGGCCTTGTGATGGAAAATGCTATCCACAACCAAAGAAAGAACTATGGAAGCCGAATTGTTATTTTTTTTCTCTTCTGTTGAGTTTTGTTTCCTCTTTCTGATGGTTCCTCCTATTGATTTTAATTTCTACTTACAATATCACTAATGTGAAAATATATTTAATATGAATGTAAATGTATAGCCTATATCAGATTGTGCGCTGTCTTGGGGAGGGTGGTGGGGAGGAAGGGGGAGAAAAATTTTAAACTCAAAAGCACATGGAAGTGATTATTGATAAATTAAAAAAAATAAATAAAAAAATAAAATAAAATAAAAGATTTGGACTTAGAGCACTTGATTGCAACCATCTGCATGACTTTGGGAAAGGTATTTCACTTCCTTGTATCTCAGTTTCCTCCACTGTAAAATGAAGGGAATAAACTAAAGAATCTGTAACATCCCCCTTCCAACTCATACTGCCATGAATTTGGTTCTAGTGACAGGAAACTATTGAGTCAGTTGATGCCACAGTCCATATGAGTAGGTATTATCCCTGTTTCTCTATAACTGATCACTAGAATGTAGGGTCCTAGTCTCTATAACCTGTAGGCCCATCAATCTAGAGCTGAGGGAGATGGCAGAGGTCATTTTGTCTAAGTCATCTAGCAAATGGCAGAGGCAAGATTCAAAAGGTCTTCACCCTTTGGCTCCCCAGTACTTGGCACAGACACCCTATAGCTATCAGGGCACGACAACACCAGCTTAGGTGGGAAGGAGATGAACTCTCCTGTTTTTCTATCTGCCCCAGTTGTCGCTCATGACTGGAATGCTCTCTTTCCTGCCTCCATCTCTTAGAACCTCTGTGTCGAGTTGTTTTTTCAGTCATGTCCAACTCTTCATGACCACGTTTGGAGTTTTCGTGGAAAAGATACTGGAGTGGTTTTACCATTTCCTCCTCCAGCTCATTTTATAGATGAGGAAACTAAGGCAAACAGGCGTAAGTGATTTTCCCAGGGTTACACAGCTAGTAAGTGTCTGAGGGCAGATTTGAATTCAGGAAAATGAGTGTTCCTGACTCCAGCACTCTATCCACTGCACCACCTAGCTGCCATGGGGCTCCCCATCCTCCAACCTCTTAGAACTTCTGTCTTCCTTTAAGACTCAGCTCAAATACCACCTCCTCCAGGAAGCCTTTCCAGGTGCTGATGCCTTGCCTTCTAAGGTTACCTTGTACCTCTTTCAAAGAACTCAGATTTAAATTCTACCTCTGATGCTTACTGCCCATGCAACCTTGGGCAAATCAGTTACCTTCTCATCCACAAAATGGGAGGTTGGAGTAGATAGCATCTGAGTTCCCTTCTAGCTCTTCATAGACGATTTTATCTTGTACATATCCATTTTTGAACATGTTATCTTCCCCACTATTATCCTTCAAGGTAGAGAGACTGGTTTTTTAAATTTATTTTTCTTTATATCCCCAGCACTTAGCTCAGGGCCAGGCACATAGAAAGCACTTAATAAATGTTTGTTATTGATTGAACTCACTAGTGGGACATTACTGAGTCAAAACTCCACAAATCCCCCATATTGAACATCACTAAACTGCTGGGTTGCTTCAGAATGATAGAGCTTAATAAATAAACACTTCCCTTCCTTTGGTGTTTTCTATTTTCACGGCTTCACTGGCCAGCCAGATGACCAGGAGCAAGGAAAGGGGAAGGAAGATGAAGTCCATCACAGATGAAGGAAAGACTTCAGGATGTCTTTGGCAAGCCCATGAGGACCTCTCTCTTCTCATGAAACACAGAGATTGATCATGTCACCTGCAGGTACCTCACTTACCACTGCCCAGGAAAGAATAACTATGAGTCTGGGCTAGTGGCTGATGGGAGAAGGGAGAGGAAAGAAGCAGAGAGGAGGAAAGAGAAAGCAAGGGAGAAGAGGAGGAGGAGCCTGTGAGAATAATAGTCTTGGGCTTCATAAATGGGTAAAGAGAGAAAAGAATCATAGATTTGTAGCTGGAAGGTAAGGCCATCTAGCCCATCCAGACAATTGAATTGAAGAGGAGAGTATGGGACAGGACAGGACAGAAAAGAGGAAGACAGGAGAACTGAGGTGAGGAGAGGAGAGCAAGAGAAAGGAGGGAAGAGAAGGAAATGCAGAAAAGCAGGAGGGAAGAAAGAATGGGGAGGAGAAATGAAGGTAGAAGAGAAGCAAGGGGAAAAAGGAAGGGAAGACAGAAGGAGACAAAAGAATCTGATAAGGGGGGGAGAGAATCAGGTGTGCCAAGCAGAGCTGAGCCCAGCCTCCTCCATCCTTGTTCCTCACCATGGCAACGCCAGGCCTGCTAGCACTTATCAGCCTCCAGTCCCCATGTAGCCCCATTCAGGGTTCCTGGGAGGGCTTCTTCCAAGCTGGACCTAGAATGGCCCCTGTACAGGGTTTGGAAGTGATGAGGGGGTGGTTCTGTGTACCAGGGATGCTCCCTCTTTCTTTTTTCTCCATGCCACAACAGGAAAGTTACCTGGGCCACTAGACTCCAGTAGGCAGAATTAGTCACATAATGAGGCTGAGCCAAGCAAGGCCCTGGTTACCCACCACCAGGAGCAGCAAAGAAGTACCCAAAGAAAGACATGAGCTCCAGCTACCCTCTTAGCCTGTGGAGTCCTGGGACCTGATGTTCCCAAATGTCCAAAAGATCCAGTAGGGCCAGTCTTTGTTACATCAGTTCTGTCTTAGTTATCCTAGTATAGTGTATAGGGGGCTGCCCTTCCTGTCTTCCTCCCTCTCTCAAGGAACTAAGCTTGAGGCCCAGTTTACTTCTTCCCAAGTTACCTTTCCTGGACCTTCCCTTCTCACTTGGGATTTAGAGCTGGAAAGCACTGAAAAAACTTAAAGAGCATCTAGTTTGATCCCTTGTTATTTTATGGAGGGAAACTGAGGTTCAAAGATGGGAAATGACTTACTCAAGGTCACACAGGAAGTAAGAAGCATAGACAGGATTAGCACTCAGAAACTTCAGCTTACATCAGGTCCCATCCCTACTCTCCCCACTCCCCTAGGCATGAAGGAAAACAAGACCACCTTCCTGGGAGCGACAGGGCTTACTGAGTCTACTTTTCACTTGGCAAAGGGGAGACCTTAGGGTTCCCCAGAAGCCGCCAGCTCCTCTTACTGAGTGACGGGAACAACTAGGAGTGCTGTTCACCACAAATTGATCAGATGAAGTAGATCAAACATTGACTCTCATGAAAAGGCCACTACCGGAAAGAAGTGCAACATCATGGCAGAATCCTCAGTTTGAATCAAAAGGATGCTAGTCCCAGTTCTATTATTTACTCTCTGACCATGGGCAAGTCACTTGATTTTTCTGATCTTCCATTGCCTCTTCTATAAAATGAAGGACTCTTGGAAGGTATTTAGGCCTTGACCTTTGCTTTACAAATTAGGAAACTGAAGCCCATTGATTGAATGTAACTTGTCCAAGGCTTCACCAGAGGAATGCTGGCTCAAACTTTTACTAATTGTGCCATTGAGTAGAGGCACTAGGACTTTCTACAAGGTCCCTCCCAACTCGACATTTCAGTGAATTTGAAGTATCTCACTTCTTCTTTCCGTCCCTCATGAACATGACACAGATTCTACTCAGATTACAGCCATGGGAATCCTGAAGCCCACCAGCATCCTGATGAAGCCTAAAGAGTTTGAGTTCTCAACTTTCCTTAAACAAGTCAATAAAAAAAGTCCAACTTGAAAGCCAAGGTTCTTAGAGCATTTGAACAAAAACTTCATTTCCCCCTCAAATTAGATGACCCTGCCAGCTCCTGTTCCATTAAAACAACCACAAATGTTAATTATAGCTATTAAAAGCCACCTAGTGTTTATATTTATGCATCTATTTCCCCATGGCCTCAGTGGGATCATTCACAGTTCAGTCTCTTTTTATCAGCTTCTTTAGAAATGGTGGTAGCAAATTTATGATTATGCTAAGAAAATGACTTAAATGTCCATATCCTTTGACTCTGAGACTTCACTGCCAGGCATATACTCCAGATATGTCAAAGACAGGGAAAAAAAAGTCCTATGCATCCATGTACACCAAAATACTCATAGCACCTACCTCTCAGAGTTGTTGGAATCAAATGAGATAATAACTGTAAAGGGCTTAGCACAGTGCCTGGTATATAGTTAAGTGCCATATAAATGTTAGCTATTAGCATTATAGCAGCACTTTCCATGGCTACAAAGAACTAGGACCCAGATCCATGTCCATCAGTTAGGGAATGGCTCAACATATTGTGGTACATGGGTATAATGGAACATTACTGTGTCATAAGAAATGGTGAATGTTAGGTATTCAGAGAAGCATGGGAAGATTTATATGAACCAATATAAAATGAAGTAAGCAGAACCAGGAAAATAATATGTACAATGATTACAATAATGTAAATGGAAACAATAGCAGCAAAAAACCCCAAATAAACAATGGTATATAATTGTAATGATCAAGCTTGTCCCTGAAGAAGAGGTGAGAAAAATATATCTTCTCTTCTTTTCAAGGTGAGAGGTCTATGGGTATGGAATATTGCATATGCTGTCATTTGATCTGCTTTTTCTTCCTCTTCTCTTTCTTTTCTATTTCTATTTTCTATTTCTTTTTTGTTATAAAGGATGACTCTATAGATGGGGGAGTCGGGAGAGATATATTTGAAAATGAAGGTGCTAGAAAGAAAGGAAAAAGAGAGGAAGAAAGAGAGAAGGGAAGGATGAAAGAATGAAAAAAGTAAAGAGTGGGGCCCATAGCAGTGAATGCCATCAAACTGTAACTCTTACTTCTAGCCAGGGTCCCAATCACTGAAAGAGGGCTCAAGGGTATATTGCCACCCTCTCCCCTGCCCTTTCTGAACCTAACAAATGTCATCCTAATAACTCTCAAATACAAATACATCTTATACACCAGGAACTGGGGAGGGAACCCCATTGTTTTGGAACTGAGGAGGGCCTAAATTGGGCCAAAGTCATAGGCTCTTGATTGGAATGCTGTATCTGCTTTTTACTGCCCACACAATCTTATATATGCGATTATAAATTGAGAGCTGGAAGAAACTATAGAGAGCCATCTTACAGATGAGGAAGCTGAAACCCAGAGAAGTAAAGCAGACTTGTCCAAGGTCACACAGGTGGTAAGAAGCAGATTTGGGATTCCAACCAAGACCCAAATCTCTGGCTCCAAATTCAGTGCTCCTCTGTAAAATAAAGAAGTTGAACTCGATGACCTCTGAGGTCCCTTCCTATGACCTTGCACCCTTGTGACCTTCTCCACTGTTCCTGTGATTTCTTGGCTAGAAAGGAAGAGAGAAAGCAGCAATCAGGCACGGGATCATGATAATGACTTTTGTATCTGCCACAGGGAAGCAAGGCTCCTATCTCCATACTCCATTCCAACCTTCCCATGCTTCTGGAATTTCTTCATCCACGAATGCGCATCATCCCCTTGTTCAGCGATCTTTAGTGACTCTCTACCGCCTTCTGAGTAAAGCTCACATTCTGCTGGTACCCGAGGCCCTCCACAGTGTGGCCCCACCGTACCTCTCCGCCTTACCTCCCTGCCTACGCTGCTCCCGCCTGAACCAAAAACTCCGCCCTGAGGCTTCCTCTCCAACCCTTTGCTCAGACTGTTCTGTATTCCTGCAATGCTTTTTCTTTGCCTGCTAAACTCCTGTCCGTACTTTAAAGCCCAATCAGTGCTGCTTTCTTTATCTCCCTTGATCATAATGACTTCCCTTCTTGGACTTCGTATAGAGCTTCCTTTTGTACCTCCAAGATGGAGTGAAGTGAACACTGAATTTGGAGTCAGGAGATCTGGATTCAAATCCTGGCTCTTCTATTTGCTACCTGTTGTGGCATTAGGAAAGGCACTGAACCTCCCCAGGCCTCAGTTTCCACATCTGTGTCATTGGATGATTTCTAAGGTCCTTTCAAACTCTAAGTCCTATGATTCCTATGTACTTACCATGTTATAGTGTACATTATGGGTTTCTGTGTGTTTTATACTCCGTGACAGCAGACCTGGGTGTTTCATCTAAATTTGATCTCCCCCAGTAAACAGCAAGAGACACTGTACAGTGAAGATGTTTGGTAAAGGTTCGTTGAGTTTGTTGCATAATTTTATTAGAGACAGTGGAACTAATCCAGGCTTCCTAGACCTACTGGGCAGCTGCTCAGAGAAGGTACCCATAAAGAGAACTGGGCTAAAATGGTAAGCTTTGGAATTTTGGGGTTTAGGGATGCCCGACTCTAATTGCGGACGTGAAGGCAGTATTAGTATACTGGGCAAAGCCTAGACCTGGAGTCAGGAGAGACTTGGGTTCGAATCTTGCCTCCTAACCTTAATACTTGTGTGATGCTGGGCAAGTCACTCTACTTCTCTGGGCCTGTTTCTGGATCTATAAAATGGGTATAATATATATGGCCTATCTATCTCATTGTGTTGTTTTGAGAAAAGTGCTTGTAAATCTTAAAACACTATAGAAATAGGAGCTAACACTTGCCAGGTATCATGTAGAGGGGATGTCTTTCATGTATGAATTGGATTCGATGGCCGCTGTGATCTCTTCCAATGCTCAAATTCTGTGATTCCATGCTCTTAGTTACCTGGCAGATCCCCCAGGGGGAAGAAGGTGATTATACTCCAGACAAGGATATAATGGCTGAGAATGGTGGAATGTGTGGGCAGAGGAGCAAGGGAGATAGAGAGTTGGATTGGAATGAGGACGACCTGTATTCAAATTCTGCCTCAGACACTACTACTAGTAGTAGCTAGCTAGTTAGTATTTATGTAACACCTACTATGTGCCAGGCACTGTGCTAAGCACTTCTTACAAATATGATCTCATTTGATACCCACAACAACCCTGAGAGGAAGATGCTATTATTATCCCTACTTTGTGGGTGAGGAAACTGAGTCAAACAGATGCTAAGTGACTTGCCCAGGATCACACAGCCACTAAGTATCAGAGGAAGGATTTGAACTCAGGTCTTCCTGACTCCAGGCCCAGTGCTCCATCCATTGTGCCACCTAACTTCCTTCACTAGCTCTGTGACCCTGGACAAGTCACTTAAACCTCACTTGGCCTCAGTTTCCTTACGTATAAAATTAGGGAGTTGGACTAGTGGCCTCTCAGGTCCCTTCCAGTTTGAAATTTATAATTCCATCCTTCAGTTGCCCAAAGGGGTGTCTTTTAAATAAACTAATACCAATGAGATTAAAACCCAGTAACTCAGAAGCTAAGCGCAGCCAGCCTAATGTAGAGGCTGTTGAGAAAAAGAAATGCCACTCCTAGGATAGTCCTCTGGGACAGAGCGAGGTCCCTGGGACGCCTGAGGTATCTTCAGCCCAACTGAGTATCCTCAGAGTATCAGAAAGAAAGATCCCAGGCACCCAAGCCTCTTCTGCCTTTTGCTCTTCCTGGACCTCACATCTAATAAGTCACAGGAGGTTCTTCGATTCTTCCTTCCTAAAGTCTCTCCCATCTATCTACTCAATTCAATTCAACAAACATTTATTAAGCTCTTCTGCTGGTACCACCCTGGTTCAGGCCCTCTGGGATGATTTTTTTTTTTTTTGGTGAGGCAATCAGGGTTAGGTGACTTGCCCAGGGTCACACAGCTAGTGAGTGTCAAATGTCTGAGGCTGGATTTGAACTCAGGTCCTCCTGACCCCAAGGCCAGAGCTCTATCCACTGTGCCATCTAGCTGTCCCCCAGGGATGATTGTAATAGATTCCTAATTCATTTTCCCTTTGCCAGCGTCTGTCCTTCCGATCCCAATCCTTCACAGGATGTATGATCTTGTCACTCTCCCGATTCAAAAACTTCAAGTCTTGACTCCTCTTTGCTCAGGGGAGACAACATGAATCCTCTAGCTTAGCATTTAAGGCTCTCTATAGCATGACCCCAGTGTACATTTCCAGCTTCCTCATGCCTAGCTCCTCTACTGGAACTTTGCATGAGTAAAATTTGTCATCTCACTATTCCTCTTCCTCCCTTTGCTTATTTCACTCCCTTGCATGGATTGTCTTTCCCCTCCTCTCAGAGAATCTGATTTCTACCCATCCTTCAGTGCCCAACTAAAGAGCTACCTCCCCCTGCAAGCCTTCCCTAACCATCCCAGCCCATAGGGGAATATCCCCCCTCTGAATTCAGACACCTAGCTACAGATAAATAGATATAGATAGGTACATTGATATGGACAAATGCATTCATAGAGAGGGGGGAAGGAGAGGGAGAAAGGGAGGGAAAAGGAGGGAGATGGAGGGAGGGAGGGAAAGAGAAAGAGAGAGAGAGAAAGAAGGAGGAGAAGGAGAAGAAGAAGGAGGAGGAGGAGGGAGAAAGAAAGGAAAGGGGAAGGGGGGGAGAGAAAGAGGGGGAAGGAGGAGAGAGAAAGGGAGAGCAAGAGAAAGGGGGAGAGAGAGAAGGATTCTGGAGTATGGATGACAAACACAAATCCGCCATAAGGGATGTACAGCTAAATGAGGCCAGCTGGAATCAGACATCAAGGCACACACTCTCATTCTCAGAAGCGGAAGGGACCTCTGGGGGTCATCTAGTTCAGCAGATGCTTGAATTGTGAGTCCTCGGCCTACCACAGCTACTCCCTCTCTTTGCCAGCCCAAGATCTCTCTTCTTCTCTGCTTGTTATAGAAGCCACCTCTTCTGCGTTTCACAGTCATCTCTTCTCTATCCTGTTATGGCTCCCTCCCTCACCTCTGTGTCTGTCACACTTCACCCTCTCTCTGCTTGTCACAGTCATCTCCCTTCTCTCTACCTGTTACAGCTACCTACCCTCTTCTCTCTGCCTGTCCCTGCTATCCCCTCTCTCTATTTGCCACTATGACTTGTCTCTGCCTGTTCCAACTACGTCCTCACTCTCCTTGCCCATCACACCTCCCTTTCTCTTGGTCTGTCCCAGCTACCTCCCCTCTCTGCCTGTCATAGCTGCATCTATCACAGCACCACCCCCACCCGAACTGTTAGAGCTATCTCATCCCTCCTTGAGTTGACCACAGGCACCTCCTCTCTGTGTTAGACCTCTGCTGTGTGTCATTGCCCTGACAAGACTATATGATCCTACGGATGAACCACAGCCTCAGACGCAGTGGGAATTCATCAGTATTCATCAGTTCGCAGTGGTAGGTTGACTGACCAAAGGATCATTTTGCCTAGATTTTGAAATCGAGTAAGGAGAAACCTGTCCTACTATTATTATTATTATTAATGATGATGAAGATAATAATAATTGTCTCACAGGAAAGGGTTCCCATCACTTGGGTAAGTCTAGCACTTTTTCTTCTACAGGAAATTTGTTGACAAAATGTGCCAGATGAGGACCTGTCGTTTTACCCTGCTATCAGAGCAGAGAAGGTGTAGATTTTTCAGCCTTCTTGGCATCATCAGAATCCCCCTCCGTGATTTGTTGCTCTATAAGTTAATGCCCACTCATCTCAGAAACCTCAACAAGATTTTCCTCTCCTCTCTCTTTTCTTTCTTTCTTTCTTTTCTTTCAGAAGTCTCTGAGCTTTGGTGAGAGGTGTTTCCTCTCAGCCTCTGCTTGGCCTTTCCAAAGGCCTCCTCTGTGATCTATGCAGCAGCGGCATCTGTCTCTCTGGGAAGGAGAAGCCTCTTAGTGGTTGGCCTGAACTTTCTACCAGGAATGAAAAAACGAGCCTTGGGCCAGGCCCCCAGCGCTTGATCCTCCCAGTGAGTCTATACCCTCACTTATCAGCCTGACATCTCACCAGGGGCCTGTCGGGCAGGCGACCTGCCCTGACTCACACTCTGGCTCAGGGGGCCTGCTGACTGGAACCAGATCTCAGAGGGGGAGGGCTGGGGCACAGTGGCCATCTCCACAGGCCGGCCTCCCCCTTGGTTGCAGTTCAAAGTGACACATTTCAGACAGCCCTCTGCTCCCAGATCTCTTCAAAGCGCAGACAGCTTCATGCTCCTAGTCGCCCTGGGGGAGGCCAGGAGGTTGGGGAAGGGTCTGAATAAAGAAAGTACTGTTACCCAGTTCAGACTGTTTGGGCCCTTGGTGTGCTATGTATGTTCTGTAGCTCACTCTAGGGCACGGCTGGCTCTCAGCTTCCTGACAGATGATTCTTCTCCTCACATGGCCTAGAGCCTCATCTCCCATCCCTTCCAATGCACTCGCAAACAACACAAAGATGATAATAATAATAATGATAAAAATAAAATAGCTAGCATTTATATAGAGCCTGCTATGGGCTAGATACTTTGCCAAGTGCTTTACAAGTATTATCTCATTTTGTCTTTACAACGACCCTGATAGGTAGGTGCTATTATTATCTTCATTTTACAGTTGAGGAAACTGAGGCAAACAGAGGTTAATTCACTTGCCCAAGGTCACAGAGCAAGTAAGTATCTGAGTTGGGATCTGAACTCAGATTTTCCTGACTCCAGGCTCATCTATCTATTCTAACAAAGGTTTCAACAGAAGAGAAAAGTGGAGTGGGATGAGCATAGAATCATAGGATTATGGAGCTGGAAATGACCTTAGGACACAAGATACTAGAATATGTGAGGGGTAGCAAGGAACTTAGAAGATAAATGAGCAGGAAGGGACCAGAGAGACCACATAAATCCAATGCCCTCATTTTATGGAAGAAACTGAGGTAAGGCAGGGAGAAGGGATAGGCAGCTAAGTGGCACAGTGGATAGAGTGCTGGGCCTGAAGTCAGGAAGACCTGAGTTCAAATCCGGCCTCAAACACTTACTAGATGTGTGACCCTGGGCAAGTCACTTAACCCTGTGTGCCTCAGTTTCCTCATCTGTAAAATGATCTGGAGAAGGAAATGGAAAACCATTCCACTATGTTGACTAAGAAAATACGAAGAGTCAGACATGACTGAATAAAAAGGACAAGAGACACTCAGTCACACACATAATAAATGACTATGGGAACTTGAACCCAGCTTTTCTTTTTCTTGCAACTAGCTTTTCCAGTGTCACAGTGAAGGACCTTGAAATCTTGCAAAAAAGATTCCTTCTCCAGTTCTAAGCCACAAAAGAAGCAATTTTCTCTTTCTCTGGAGAAGGGAGTCAGGTCTCTTTGTTAGCACAGAATTTCAGTGTTGGAAAATACCAGAGTTTGTGTTCATTGAGTCTATCCTCCCTACCACCCCATTTTTTTGTTGTTCGATTGTTGTTTTTTCAGTCATTTCTGATTCTCTGTGACCCCATTTGGGGTCACATCACTATCTTGGCCAAGATAGTGGAATGGTTTGCCATTTCCTTTTCCAGAACATTTTACAAATGAGGAAACTGAGGCACACAGGGATAAGTAACTTGCCCAGGATCACATTTGAACCCACAAAGATGAGTCTTCCTGACTCCAGGTCTAGCGCTCTATCCACTGTGCCATCCCCCTACCCTCATTTTATTATAGAGTAAAACTGACTTACTTTGAGTAAAATGACTAGCTCAGGATAGAACAACAAATTACTTGCCAAGTTGGAACCTGCCTCACTTAAGCTTCAGTACCCTCCATCACTCATTCACTTGTTCATTCTTAAACTTTTATTAAGCTATAGTGGGCATAGAGCTCCCTGCTTGGTTCTGGATGGAGAAGGAGAATTCAGCATAGCCCCTGCCCTCATGAAGCTTCCAATCCAATAGGGGAATCAGACACCAACCCAGAGGATTCTAATACGACAATAATTAATATATGAGAAACATATTAGCCTACAAACCACAGAGTCCATAAAATACCTCCAGTCTTCTGGAGCCAGAAGTCTCTTGGCTCTTCATGGGTTAGTGTTTGGTCCAATTCTCCTATCCCACCCAGACCAGAGCAGGTGGGTAAGCAACCCTGACCAGGTGCCGCCGAAGCCAACATGAGGCCTGGTTCCAACCAGACCTAATCCAACATGACCCAATATTATAAAGGGTATTTGGGGGAGGAGGAAAGAGGAAGATCAATAAACTTCTTTCCCAGAAACCATTTCCCCATAGAGGGCATAGGGATGGGAGAGAAGAAGATGACTCCATAGGATCTGCAAAAACAGGGCTCAGGAGCAGCTAGGTGGTGCAGTGCATAGAACTCTGGCCTTTGAGTCAGGAGGACCTGAGTTCAAATCTCAGACACATAACACTTACCAGCTGTGTGACCCTGGGCAAGTCACTTAACCCTGATTGCCTCATCAAAAAGCAAAGAAAAAAAAGATCAGGAGGACTTGGGCATTTTTGGGGGCAGCTAGGTGGTTCAGTGCATAGAGCACCGGCCCTAGAGTCAGGAGAACCTGGGTTCAAATCTGGTCTTAGATACTTGACACTTACTAGCTGTGTGACCTTGGGCAAGTCACTTAACCCCATTGCCTACAAAAAAAAACAAAAACAAAAACAAAAACAAGGCTCAGCAGAAGCCCTTCACTAATTCTTTGTCTTTGTGAAAATATCGGTTTGCCTCAACTTTTGTTTCCAGCAGACATTGTAATAACACCTCTGAGAACCTTCCCCCTTGGACTGTAAGGTTCCTGAAAGCCACGACTATATCTTTTGCCTCTTTTTCTATACTCAGCTCTTAGCACAGTGCCTAGGACATAGTAGGTGCTTAATAAATGTTTATTGATTGATTGCTCTAGAATTGGAAGGGATCTCAGAGGCCACTCAGTCATTTTACAGGTGAGGAAACTGAGTCCCAGAGATTATAATGTGTTAGTGTTAGAGGTAAGATTCAAACCCAGGTTCTCTCCCTTCAGAATTACTCTTAGACTCAAGCACTGATCTTGTCTCCACTGATAATTGGTTTGCTGTAGAAAGAGCCTTGCTCTGAGAGTCCAAAGATCAGAGCCCTGCTTTGACATTATCGATACATTGCTGGGCAAGCTTCATTAAGCTATACAGGGCTCAGAGCACTGTGGTTGCTTCTATGAGCTTCTGTTTTCTCAACTGTAAAATGGGGACAATAATTGTTGTACTGCCTGCCTCATGAGAGGAAAGTACTTTGTAAACCTTAAGGCACTAAATAGTTTGCCTCTAAGATGGTTATCTTCATCTCCTGGTCTGTCATTTCTGAAGAATTCCTGGTAGAACTCCCATTCCAGAAAGGGCTAGGTCTGGATGCTATGCTGTTTAACATGTGTGTGAAGACATTTTCATTAGCATATTTGTCCTACTTAACCTCTCCTGGCCTCAGTTTCCTCATCAGTAATTACAATATAACATAATAAACTTTTATTAATTTCCTCTCATTCAATATGGAAATATGTTTTGCATGATTTCACATGTATAATTGATATAATATTGCTTGCCTGCTCAATGAGTGGAGGAGGGACTGAAGGGAGGGAGAGAATTTGGAATTCAAAATTTAAAATAAAGAATGTTAAAAAAGAAATAAATGATAAATTGAAAATATTTTTAAAATTAAAAATTAATTTCTTCTTGTGTGCAAAGCACTCTGGGTCACTTGGGGTAAATATGAAGTTTGGGCAAGATATGATCCCTACCTTCATAGAGCTAACAGTCTAGAAGTGAGTTAAGACACAAACATAATATTATGCAAGTGCATTAGAGAGTCACAAAACAAAATGAGAGTATCAGACTAAATGGTCTCTAAGGTTTTTTCCATCTCTAAATCGTATGATCCCCATTGCCAGGGAAGTTAACCAATGGCAGCAGGGAACAGTCCCCACCATCATGACTAATCAGTTTTTTACTCAGATCTTCTGGAGGGTAGGAGGAGGATTTCTCATCTCTTGGACTAATAACAATAATAAGAACTAACAGTTATATGATATTATGAAGTTTATGAACTATTTTCTACAGATTATCTTATTTAGAGCCATAAAGGACCTTAGAAGTGATCTAGTCTAACTCCTGTCATTTTACCGATGAGGAAACTGAGACCCAGAGAAGAGTCATTTGTCCAAGGTCGAACAGCAAGTTAGCCAGGCATACCAGGACAATTTCAACTTGACCACTTGTCCGGCTCTTGATTTCACATCCTATGGAACCATTTGTTATTATCTTAAACATGAAGTTACAGGAAGTTGCAGCTCTGTACTGAGTGAAGGGGGTGGGATGGGTGGGGGAGTGGATTTGCTGCAAGTCGGGAAATTGGCCCAGACACCAAGGGGGGGGGGACGATTCAGAAGTGAAGACTTCGGGTCTGTTTATCTAGCAGTTGGAAAGCTTACTTGGAAAAGCACCCTTCATGCTGTGGCGGTTACACCGAAGAAGGCCTTTACTAGAACCAGGTTTTGCCCATAATTCTGCGGTCATAACAACTATTTTCTTTACATACCGCTAGAGAAAAGGGACCCTTCTCAAACTTAATCGAAGACACTTATCAAGAGTAAATATGCCGGGCCTTTTAATAAAAACATGATGGGGAAGCCATTCAAAGTGAAATCAGCAGGAGCAATTTGTGTCTGTGAACAGAGATGTGTCATTTATGTTGCCCCCTCCTTTCCACCCCCACCAACCACTCTCCCCATCCCTGACTGTACTGGAAGCAGCCTCAGCTTTTGAGGTAGTGGAGAACTTTAAACCTAGAGCAGAAGAATGAAGAGCAGCTCGAATTGGAAGGAGGCTGTGAATGACACTGGAAAGAAGAACCATATGCCATAAAGTGTGGTGCAAAAGTCATATTTCATGCATGACTTTAGAGAATGTTAATAAGGATTAGAAGCGGACTTTGACAGAAGATCTATCAGTCAAACCAGTGCAATTAATTTTGCTTTAGATCTCTGTAAGGGGGGAGGGGGGAAGAGAGAGAGAGAAAGAGAGAAAGAGAGATAAAGGGACTAAGAGAGAAGAATGTGAGAAGAGAGAGGAAAAGACAAAGAAAAGAAGGGAGGAAGGAGGAAAGGCAAGAGAGAAAAACAGAGATAGAGAAAGAGATTAGGAGAGAAACAGAGAGATGAGCTGAGAAACACAGACCTCAAGCTTCCAGGCACACATTCTGGTCATAATCTGTGTGTTTGGACTTGTTAAAGCTTTGGGGATGTTTTCAGGTTTGTTGCAATGAAAATTATCCTTCAAAGAGGGGCTGATCATAGGGATCATAGATGGAAAAATGGGAAGGGACCTAAGAGGTCATCTAATCTAAGCCCCTCACTTTACAGATGCAGAAACTTGGGCAGAGGGAGGTTGCCAGTCCCATAGGTAGTACGTAAGCATCAGTCCTCTGACTCCAGAGCAAGTATGGTAACAATGTCTACTCCTACCCCAACAAAATAAATGGGGCTTGGTCACCAACACATAGAGAAGGCAGATGTGTTTCTCCTGCATATATGACCCAGTCAACCAGCTGATGTTCTTGAGGTAAGGATCTTATAGAGAAGCCACCAGGCAGGGCCTGAGTGCTCAGATCCCTTGGGAAATGTGGGGTTAAAAGCCATAGTTCTGGATTTTGAGGCAGAGGACCTGCATTCAAATCTTCACTCTTCTGTGTGCTGATCTGTATGACATTGGCTAAGTCATGAACTCTTCTGGGGCTCAGTTTCCTCATCTGTAAAATGAGGTTAGATTAGAAGATCCCTAAGGGTCCTTCCAGCTCTAAGTCCTATGATCTTATAAAGGAAGCAGCTTCCCTCACTCTGACCTGAAAGACCAGCCCTCTGTGCTCCCTGTCTCCCTCCCCACCACTTCTCCCTACTAAGCTAGGGGGGTAGGGAAGAAGCAAAACCTGTCCCCCTTGATATCCTGGCACACAGGGAGGGGTAGATGGATAATGGGATACTCTGTTCAATTTTATTCTATTCAATGAATATGTGGATAAAATTCTTACTGCTCTAGAGTTTTGGAACTTAGTGCAGAGGAAAGATTAGCAAATTTAGAAGCCATGGATTCAAATCCTAGCCCTGCTACTTACTAGCTGTATGACCTTAGAAAAGTCATTGAATCTCCCTAAGTTAAATTTCCTCCTTTATAAAATGAGGAGGTTGAACCTCTGAGTTTTCTTCCAATTCTAAATCAATGATCCTCTAACACAAACACAGATATTTAGAATACACAATGTTATATGATAAACATAGTGGAAAGAACACATAATTTAAAATAAGAAGACATAGGTTCAAATCCTGACTCTGCTACTTATTAGTTCTGTAACCTTGGGCAAGTCATCTGTTATCTCTGAGCCTCAGTTTTCTCATTTGTAAAATAAAGGGAATAGATTAGATGACCTCTTAAATCCCTTCTAGCTTTACACCTTATAATAGAGGTGCTAACAAAATGCTATGTAAGATTTGAAAAGGAAGGTGCCATAACCTTAACTGACACAAAACAACCAAGAATGTCTCACCCATTCAGGAACATTTTCAGAACTAGAGTGGGGCAAGGAGGGCTGATGAAAAGTACACTGGACCTGGGATCAGGAAAGATCTACTTGAAATCCTGGCTTTGACACTTTCCAGCTTATTGACGTCAACACATCATTTCCCCCCTTTGAACCTCAGTTTCCTCATCTGTAAAATGATCTACCTATCTCAGAGGGTTCTTGTACAGAAAATCTTTTGTAAACCTTAAAGCACTGCAGAAATATGAGCTATTATTATTTGTGGTGCTGCAAGGCTGAGGCAAGTCTAATCAACTTTTCACTGAACCCTGATGCTGCTCCAAATCTATATCTCACCAGGGCATATGACCTTATTGAGGAAGACCCAGAAGGGCTTTGAGTCTGTAGCCACAAAAGGAGCTTGGAAAGCAGCAAGGTACAGTAGAGTGGGAGGAAGGAGACTTGCATCCTATTCGTGGATCTACCACTGACTAGCTGGGTAACTTGATCTCTCCCTGGGCCTCAGTTTCCACATTTGTAAAATGAATGAGTTGGACTAGAAGATGTTGAGGGTCTATTCAAGCTCCATCATTTCTTTTTGTTATATAATTTTATAATAATAACAGTCCCCTGGACTCAGTTTCCCAAAGAAAGATCTTTGGCCTGGGGAATTTGGTCTAAAAATGTCATTCTCATCACAACCCCTCCTTCTCCTATGCACACATATACTCACACACATATGTGCACAAAACCATGTTGACCAATGTGGTACACGGTAAAAAAGGATTGGGAGTCAAGAGACCTCAGCTTAAGGCTATGCTTTGCCACTAAATGGATGAATGACCTTGGACTAGTCACTTCATTTCTACGTCCTTCAGCATCCCCATCTGTAAAATGGAGATAAATTAGATAATCTCTAAGGTGCCTCTTTGCACAAAGATTTCATGGTTCTAAATTCTGACAATCTGTGTTCTAAGGGACTTTCTGTTTGGTGTTCTAATGTCCTATATAAGCACTGATCATTTCCAGCTTTTATATTCCAGCTTCTAAGGATCTTCTGAATTCTAACATTTTATGTTCTCAGTTCCCTTCCAGCTTAAATATTTTGTGTTCTAAGGGCTCTTCCCATTTTAACATCCTGTATTCAAAGCTCTTCCAGTTCTACTATTCTATGTTCTAAGGTACTGTCCATCTTTGATATTCTATATTCTAACATCCTACCTTCGAAAGGTCCCTTCCTGCTCTGACAGCTTATGATTTTATGACAGAGAAGAACAGAATCTCACAGTTGAAAGAGACTCCAGAGGCCTTCCAGTCCCATCTGGGCATAAGCAATGCACATAGTCACCAAAAAGCAGAAGAAAAATACACAGAGACATCCCAACCACTCACAGGAATCCCACTGGGAGCTCCTAAGGGAGGGGGTAAGTCATGTTGCCTCATTGTTCCCAGGGACCTCACTAAAGGGAAATGAATGGGAGGAGGCAAAAGCCTTTTCTCCTGGGTTGCAGATACAGAAGCAGGTGGTATGGGCGACTGTCCCCATTTAGCCTGAAGACCCGGCAGCTGGAGGGGTCGGGGGTGGAGGAAGGCTGGTGCTCGATCTAAGGAAAAATGAACTCTTCCTCCTCTCAACTTAGCAGACAAGCAGTGTGATCCCTAGTTATGTAGAGTCGTAGAGGGAAAGGAGTGGAAACTAGGAGTCTTGGCTTCTCCCCCAAAAGAATAATAGGGGTGTGGGAGTGGCAGAAGGCAGTAAGGAGCCCAGGGGTCCTCATCTAATGCTTGCTTGTGGGGCAGAGTCAATACGGTTCCTTCCTTATGGTTCTGAGACCTAGGCCAGAGTCTAGGCCCCAAATGGGGCGAGGGCAGGTAGTTTTGGAATGGAAAGGGTCAGTTTTTGGAGCCTGGTTCAGTTATGATCATGCTGCAGGGTGGGGTCCATTATCAGCCATTTTGGGGCATTGCTTCAGCATCTATGCTTCCTTCTTGTCTACTCCCTTCTTTCCTCCCACCCGAAACCTCTTGAACCTGGTCTCGGGGTTCCAGCTTTCCGAAGTTTCCTTGCTTTGCCTTGGAATTGACTTTCCCAAAGGTTCTGAGAACTGGTTCTTGTCCATAGGATTTCCCCTTTACCTTTTGTAAGAGAAAGAGGAAGGGGGAGGGAGGGAGATGTGTCTGAAGTAAGAAGAGAAAGAGAGGGAAGGAAAGACTAAAAGGAAGAAGAGGGAAAATGAAAGTAGGAAAAAGATGAAGGAGGGAAGAGAAAAAAGAGAGGAGGAGGAGGAGGAGGAAGATATTGTTTCTTGTTTGTCTCAGGGACTGGGCGCTGAAGGAGAAACGTGTATTATCTGCCTTTCCTAGATGGCAGAAATAGTCAAACTGTTTTGATTTCAGCTTCAAAATGATGGCGGTTCTAGCAAAACGCGGCGGCCTTCGCTGCCGAAAGGGCCGGCGCTTTCGCGGGAGATACTTACTGCGCCCTCACCCACACTGGTTCAGAGCTTTAGAACACTGTGACCACCCCGCCTCGAGCACCCGCTGCCGGGAGACTGAACCTCAAAGCTCATTCCGAGGCACACAAGATCACAAGGCCACACAGCCACACGCCCTCACAAGTACACACAAAGGCACACACGTTCCGCGAGCAATTACACAAGCACACTAGAACGCAAAGACGCATATCCATAGGAACTCTCATACAAGGATAAGTATACTCTGATAGACGCACCTTTACACACAGGTATATGGACATTCACACACACACAGCACACACACACACGGCACACATTCACCCAGAGAGCTACGTTTGCATACAGATACATAGGTACTCACCGGTAAACACCAACGACACCCCCTCTGCCTCCTCCCACCCCGCCTCCCCTTCCTCCCCGTGCCACGGGTCAGGGTGAGGGGCTGTGGAGAGGGCGACTCCAGACTGAGTTTTTCCGGCTCCCCTCTCCTTCTCCCCCTCCCCCTTCCCCCACGTCTCTCCAAGAGGACACAGCCCCCCAGTCTTGGTAACTAGAGGAGGGACCCGGCTCCAGCACCCACCCTGCCCCACTCAGCTTCAGGCTGTGCACTCAGTCCCCGCTTGGGGCGAGCAGCTCATTCTTCCTTCTGCTCAGGGCCATTAAAGGTCCTGACATCCTGACATTGAATGGGTTGCAGCAGTGCCCCACTCTGCAGCTTGCCACCCGCCCTCTCGGGCCGCCTCTAGAATTAGTATCTCGTCCTGGACCGTAATCGATTTTCTGCTCTCCACAGCTGAGTTTGTCTCCCCCCTCACCCCACCCCTGCAGTTGCCGCACATAGGGCAGGGCTTCCAAACCCGCAAGTGGTGGTGAGCGCTAACCCAGGGTGGAGACAACTACCTGGCCTGATTCCTGAAGCGAGCTAAATCTCTCCCCCCACCAAAAACAAAAACAAAAATAACCTCATAAAAAATTCACCTCTCCCATATTTTCAGTCCACTGATCACAGCATTCCGTGCTAGAAGGAATCTTCGAACATACAGTGTCAGAACTGGAAAAGAACCTTGGAGATCACATATACTCCAATCTCCTTATTTTCGATATGAGGAAACTGGAGCCCACAGTGAGGAGGTGACTTGCTCAAGGTCAAACAGGCAGGTAGAAAGTATCAGAACTGAAACTAAAACTTCTTGCCTTCTACTTTATGAATTCAAATCCCCTACTATGTCCATTACACCCCCACTGCCGATCCCCATGGTCGTTACAGAGGTGACCCTTCAAGGCTCATCCACGTAGGGTGATCAGCCTCCCTAAATTAGGCAGACAGACTGGATGGGAGGGAAAGATAGGAGTGGGGGTGCATTTCAGATTTAAACTTCTAAATCCTGGTATCTTCTGGCCCCAACTGGGAACCTAGAGGGGAGAAGGGAATTAAAACAGATGAGAGCCAAGTAGCTGTATCTCTGCCACAGCACTTTCTTGTCATCACCAGGGCCTTCCTGATCTGAAACATCTGCATTGTCTTCCGCAGGCCATCTCTACCCACTGTCCCTCTGAACTCTAAATGTTTCCCTGCGATTCTTTTTGATGCCTTGCTGGGTCACAGACCCTTGCTCACAAATCATTTCAGTTTTGGTGGGGGGTTGGGATAGAGGCACTGAAATTTAATCCTGAAGGTTTTTTTCTTGCTCTCTCTCTCCCTGTCTGTCTCTCTCTTGCTCTCTTTTCCCCTTCTCCCCCCTCTCCAAACAAGAGTTATTTTCCTTGCCAAAAAAACAAAGTTGGTATCAAGTGTTCCTAGGGGGGAAAGTCTCTCTCTCTCCTTCCACCCATGTAATGTTCTGTGTTTACTAAGTCTCCTGTTTGCAGAAGGGCAGATGGGGAGAAAGAATTTGGTTAGATGGGGCTATAGTGTAGAGGCCTTTGGTTTGTCCCCTGGGTCTAGGTTCTGGTTGCCTTTGATAGATGCAGAACACACTGCATCATCTAGTTTCTAATAAAACAGACCTGTTAGTTTTTATTATGTGACATCCTGCTCACAGTCCCTTTTCCCCATGAATTACTGCCTCTCCATCAGAAAGGGGGGACAGCAGAAAGCAGAGAAGTTTCAAATGTCAAACACTCAGAGTTTTAAGGAGGAGGAACAGCCAGGCTTGAGTGTCTCCCTAAAGGAACTCAGCCTGAAAGAGTCAAAGCCTCTTGTTCTTTTCAAACCACGAGCAAATAAACTGATGGGATGAAATATCCTCTGTATTGACTCTCAGGCCATTGGGTTGAATATTCCAGACATATAGAGCTGGGACTGCCTCAGGAAAAACAACAACAACAGTAAAATAAAAAAATTTAAACCACGTATTAGGGCATTGGTTGGAAACGCTGGCAAGTCTGATAAAATGAAGTTTGTGAGATCCTCCTCAGTACTGGTCAGGGAACCTTCATGGGAAGAGCAGCTCCAGTACCCGTTAGTTTAATGATCCATAGGACAGTCAACTTTATCTCTGGGAATCTTGATCCCCTCGACTGCAAAAGAGGGATTGTGATACTTGCTGTGACCCTGAGCAAGTCACTTTCTTTCTCCTGGCAAGTTTCTTCATCTATAAAATGGGGATAGTTGTAAGGAGAGTAAGTTGTAAACTTCTCAGTGCATCATTAACATTAAGCAGCAGTGGTCGACTATCTGCAAATAATGTGTTTAAAAACATAAAGTAGCATCCCTGAAACTAGTCATTTAAAAGTTAACATTGGGAAGGAAACTAAAGGAACTATCTATAATCCCTTTAATGCAAGAAACTAGGAATGTAAGTTATCATTATGGTTATTCTTATTAGTGATGATAATAATAATAATATGTAGACAGAGTCAAGAGCCCAAACAGGATATTGTATTCAGAGAAGTCTTCCAAATAATTTCCAACTTGCTATTGAATCTTTTTATTCTTTTTAAATCACACTCAACCTCAGCGCTCTAACTCTTCCTTTTAGGTCTTTTCATTAAAGCCACAGAAACCATGAATGGAGGCTTGTTGGCTTTGATTTTTATTTAGAGGTGCCCTCATAAGTTGCAGACACCAACTGAAACTTGTTTGGATTTTTAATAAAAATAACATTTTTTTAAAGGGAGGGGCTGACTTACTTCTATCTCCTGCCTATACACACTTTAAAAAGAGGACAATATGCCGATGGAGAGAAGGAGCAGCTTTTCAAATACTTGTGGCTTCCCACATTCTCTAAGAAAAAAACAAAAAGATTTAGATTTGCTGGAGGACCATCGGAGGGGTGAAACTTCCCCTATGTCCCACCTGCTCCCCGTGCATTAGTTCTAGATGAAGAGTAGTCAATAAAGAGAGAAGAATTTGCAAGGGCTGGTTCAAGTAATAAGATTTGTTTCACTGCATCTGATCTTTAGACTAACAGACTTCCAAACAGTTGAACAAGTAAATAAATCGCCCCAGGGAAGCGCTAGTTGGAAAGGGTTACCACAGGGATGTGCACAAAGGAATTCAGGCTACTCAGAAAGGGACTGGAGCTAGGAAAGCAGAGGACCCACGACTGGGATGAATTGGTGACTTCCATGACGCTAGCCTCAAAGTCCACAGAGATCCGTTCTTTTAACTCCACATGTGAAGGTCCACTTTTTAATCCCTGGAATGAACTGATTAATAATTACAGCTAACTCCCCATTGGTAGGGTTTAGGGTGTTCTTCCTGAAAGCTTCCTCCTCCATCTCCCCATTTCCCCCACCCATCCAAATGCATTTGTCAAATCCATTTAATGTGGGAACTTAAGGAGCTGTAAGTCATCCAGAGCTGGCTCTCCCAGAAAATGGCTTTCTGGTAATCAAAGGGAAGGATCAGATCTGGGGGTGGAGGGGGGAGGAGAACAAGGAAATGAGAAGGAATGGGGCTATTGGGGGAACTCTCTGTCTTTGTTTACCCTACTTTCTCTCTTTTAAACAAATACAACTGAACTCTAAGATGTCAGGGACAGCTTTCAGAGGATTTCTCAAGCTACTACTCTAAATATTCAGTTAGGAAGAAGAGACCCTGCCCTGACTAGGCCTCATTCATATCCAGGAACACATACATTAGAGGAACCTGGTGAGACTTGTAGGCATTACAAGGTGTCAGCTAACTTAGAAATGTTTGTTGTCTTAACAAAAATATAAATAACTCGGATTTCTATAGTGTTTTGAGGTTTGCAATGCTTTTCTTCCCAGTAAACCTATGAGGTTGGAAGTATAAGTATTAGACCTATTTCCCATTGGAGGAAACCAACTTGGTTAAGTGAGTGTATATGGTATAGTGGACAGCTAGGTGTTGCAGTGGATAAAGTGCTGGGCCTGCAGTCAGAAAGACTTGAGCTCAAATCTGACCTCAGACACTTTCTATCAGTGTGACCCTTAGCAAGTCACTTAACTCTTTTTGCCTCAGTTTCCTCATCTGTAAATTGAGCTAGACAAGGAAATGGCAAACCACTCCAGGAACTTTTCGAGGAAAACCCCACATGGGGCCACAATGAGTAGGACACTACTGAAACAACTCCACAACAACAATGTGGTATAGTGGGAAGATTTGAGGTTGGAGGACCTGGGTTCAAATTCTGATCAACTCTGCTACTTAATAATTATGTGACTAGACAGGATGGAACCTGAAGTTCCTTGTGGTTTTAGATCTGTGATCCTATGACACTTGAGCAAGTCCCTTTCCTCTCTGAGCCTCTGTTTCTCCAACTATAAAATGAGAGGATTGGACCAGATGATCTTTAAGGTTCCTTTTCAGTTCTATACCCTGTGATTTGCCTAAGGATAAACAGTGATAATGACTACTCTTATTGCCATAATGGTTAAGGTTTACACACAGTCATAAGAGTCTTGTGAGGTGTGTAACAGAAGCATTGTTATCCCCATTTTTCAGATGGGTGATCTGCCCATATTTTATACTAGTAATAATAAATCTAATGATATAGGTACTTTTATCCAATTACAAAACAAAATTAATTTACCCATCAATGTAACAATTCACATTCTATTAAATATAAAAGAAGAATAGTGACTTATCCCAGGACTAGTTTCTATCTGAACTCCATCAAAGAGATGAGAAAGAGAAGTTAATAACGTGATGAGCTTCCTTTTCTATTTGTTGTTTTTGTTCAGTCGTTTTTTCAGTCATTTCTGACTCTTCATGACCCCATTTAGGGTTTTCTTGGTTAAGATACTGAATGGTTTGCTCTTTCCTTCTCCAGCTCATTTTATAGATGAGGAAACTGAGGCAGATGAGGTTAAGTGACTTGCCCAGGATCACACAGCTAGTAAAGTGTCTGAGGCCAAATTTGAACTCAGGTCCTCTAAACTTCAAGTCAAGTACTTTATCCACTGTGCCACCTAGCTGTCCAATTCTTTCCTATATCGCTTTCCAAAGCACTTTTTGTTCATGATATAGGCAGTGCAAACATGATTCCCATTTTATAGAGGACGAAACTGAAATCCACAGAAATGAAGCCACTTGTCCAGGGTCACTAGGCCACACTTGGGCCTGGAGCTCTAAGGCTCCAATTCCAAGACACTCAGTGTCCTCCGCCATTCCCTGCCAGCTAGTGCCTGTCCCCCATGACTGGCTCTGGGCCCTGGCCATGCCCCAGATGCACAAGATATCCATTGTAGTGGAGCCTCCAAGGGGTGGAGGGGACACTGTTGTAAGGTACCATCTAAGCAGGACTTCTTTTCTATGCTTGACATGAATAAGGGGATTAGGATGGCAAGTTTCCGTCAGTTCACTCTATCGGACAAAAGACCCCAAGGTTTTAGTGTCACAGTGGCTGATGAAAGTACAGGAGCCTGTCAGTCAGCATGCTTCTAGGTACTTGTGTTCCTGACATAATCTTATTAGAAGATAAAACCAGCAAAAATCCTTCAGATAATGAAAAGTTACATTTAATTGCTCGATGCTATTCTTCTCCTCCCCCTTTCTTCTGCCCGTTTAACTCTGTTGCTGTTGGATAACGCTGAAGTTTAAGAGGCATTTAAGCACCAACTAGTGGATAGAAACAGGTTTTAGGGCTTTTTTAATTCCTCTAAACTGTCTTTGTTAGAATCTTCACACATACAAGTCTGTTAAAAATATTAGAGTGCTAGAACACTACTGTGCTGCAAAAAAAATGATGAGCAGATTGATTTTAGAAAAACATGGAAATACTTACATGAAATAATGAAGAATGAATGGAGCTGAACCGAGAGAATGTTGGATACCATAACAGCAATACTGTTAGAAGAATAACTGTGAACCACTAAGCTATCCTGAATATTATAAATATTCAAATCAACTACAAAGGACCTATGAAGTAAGATGCTATCTCCTTCCAGAGAAAAAAGTGATAAATAGAAATATGTATGGTATGGTTTTACATATGCATGTGTGTATACATGTATATATCTGTGTCAAATGGTGGCCTTCTCTAGTGCAGGGTGGGGAGAGAAGAAGGGAGACAGCTTGGAACTTACTATGTAAGAAACATAAATTTAATTTAATTTTAAAAAGAATATTAGAATGCACTGATATAAATTTTTTAAAAATCACAGTGCAGTATCTTCCTATCTTCCTATTCCCCCAAATCAAATCTAAATATCTAATAAACCTAAAATCATTAATGACCAATCCTGCAAAAATTAGGTGTGTCAAAAAAGAGTGGGAAGAGAATAAGTGATTTAACCAGAAGCTGTAATGGAGAAAGTGAAGAAAGCTAGGCACAGTGGAAGCTCAAAGACCTTACAATCGGGAAGGCCTGGGTTTGAGCCCTAGCCCTGCCAATTACTATCTTTTTGAACTTAGGCAATCTTTCCACCTATATAAATGGAGGTGTTCGAGCTAGATCAAGAATTCTTAACTTGGGTCCAACATCTGCAAAACTTGGATGGTGAATAAAAATACATGTATATTTTCAATAAATTTTACCTGGAATCTATCATTTCTTTCCATTGTGATTAAAAAAACAACACCGTTATTATGAAAAGGGATTTATAGGTTTCACAACTCTGTCAAAGGGGTCCACAGCACAAAAAAGATTAAGAAGTTGTGGGTAAGTTGGGCTGGATGGCCCCTTTTAGCTCCGAAAGTTCTATATTCTAAAGATCTGACTGGCTCTGACATCATCTTTTCGAAGGTCCTTTCCAGATCTCACCCGAATTCTAAAGTCCCTCTTAGCTCCTAATCTCTAGGTTCTAAGATCCTTTCCAACTCTCACATTTTGTTCTGACCTTGCATGTTCTGAGACCCCTTCCTCTTCTAGTGGTCTGTGTTATGCAATCCTTTGCAGCCTTAGCAATCTGTGAGATTCTCCATGCATCACAGATTCATTACCCACAGGATTCTGCAGAGGATTCCATCTGAAGTCTCTGTCTTCTGTTTGCCCAATAATCAAACCTCAGCTCACTTTCCACTTTGTGAAATGACCTGGAAATATGAACCATCTGAATGTTGACCAGGGTTTAGTGTTAGTTTGTTCAGATCCTGAATTAAAATGCTAATCTCACAGTGGGGACATAGTATCCCTTTCCATGCTGACCTAATAAATGCATTAGGAAAAATTGGCTACATGGGGCAGGGGGAAGCAACTGAATAAAATGAATAATCAAAGGATCTTCTGAGATTCCTTTATAGCCGAGAAAATGGAGTAAGAGCAGACCAGAGTCAAGGGAAGAAATTGAAATAAATGGACATTTTGTAAAATGTGAAAAATAGGCTACAGATAGAGAAAAGGATTTAGGCTTGGGAAGAAACATGAGAGATCATCTAGTCTACCCTCTTATTCTGCAAAGAAAAATACTGAGATCCAGAGAGAGAAGCTGATTGCCTAAGGTCCCAGCAGTGCCCAAGCTGGAATTCCTAGGGGAACAGGCTTTAGAACCGGAAGACTCACTCTTTTTGTATTTATTTATATTTGTTCTCTTTGTATTTATTCTGGACATAGGTATGTCCTTGTTGTCTGCCCTGTTAGAATATAAGTTCCTTGTGAATAGGAATTGTTTCATTTATTATATTTGTAACCTCGGTGCCTGAATCATAGTAGGCCCTCGTTGACTGATTGATTGATTAGAGGTAATTTAGTCTAGCCCCTTCAAGGAATGCAAATGTCTTGTCCAGGTTTCCATAACTAGTAACAGAGCCAAGATTTGAATCTAGATCCTTTGATTACTAGCCCAGTACTTGTCCCCCAACATCCTGATGCCTGTGATGGTAATCAAATCCTTTCATAAAATTAGATTCTGAATGAAAAGTTCACACTGAAGAAAAAATTAGAGACCATATGACTGCATTAGAAGTTGAGGTCTCAAAATCTGAGACTAAGACCACCACCAACAAAAATCCCTGAGAATACTAATGTTTGTCAAAGCTACAGGAGTTTGGAAAGTGAGCCAAGAGAACACGGCCTTCAATATTCACCTGAAGTTTATTGAAACTCTAAACCTGATCTGGGAATCCAGGCTGAAAGGAAAGAAAAGGAGGAAGAAAGGAGGGTATGTGTGTATGTGGGGGGGAGGAATGGTGTGTGGTAATGACAGAAGAGGCAGGAGCAGGCAGGGAGAGAGGAAGGGAAGAGGAGAAGGTCTTCGCAAAGGGAGAGGGGGGAGGATGGGAAGAAATGGGGCCTTGTGGTTGCCCCATTAGCAGCAGGATTCTGGCCCTCTGCTCTGACCCCCAGCACAGGAAGCACTAGTTCCCCAGGGGGGTAGAAGTTATTCTAACCTTTTCACATCTCCCCAAAGGTCCTATCCCCACTGAAGGGGCCCTTCAAAGGACAGAGGTTGACTTTTACCAGTGGTCCTGGCTCCCTTTCTGTCTGCTATAGCTTTTCTAAAGCAGTTTCTCTACAGGGAGCACAGTGCTAACCTCCAGGCTTCCTTGACCACACCATCTCCCCACTGCCCCTCCCCCCATGTCAGGTGCCTCTTTCCTGAACTGGTGGGCAAACCCAGCAGGTGTTGGCCCTGCTTCCTCACTCACCTGCTGCCCTACAGCTTGAACTTGAAGGCAACCGAGGTAGAACTAACTGCTTACTGGACACCACCTTCATTAAGGTCAGCAAGGCCAAATGTGTTGCTTTCAGGTAAGGTTGAAACAGGCCAGGAAAGTAAAATGAGGCCAAATAATATGAATTCCCATATATGATCAGCATCCCTGCAGCTTTCATTGCTTAGTCTCCAGAATGGACAACTGTTCTCAGTAAGTTCCCTAACATCAGAGTCTCTCTCTCTCTCTGCATATATGTGTACATGTATACACACCCGTATATTTTATCTATCTCTCTCTATATATATGCACACATATACATATATACATACAAGTAGGTTAGGCACTTAATAAATGGTTGGTGAATGAAAGAGTTAGCACCACCCAGAATTATAGTACCTAGATCTGTCAATCCTTTTTCAAGGAAAAAATAATTAGTATGCTTAATGTATATTTGGATTTGAAGTATTTTGGTTCTGGAGTGGACAGGATATGTTGCATAGCTTCCTTCTCTACAAAATGAGGGTGTTGGATTAGTTGATCTCTAACGTCCCTTTCAGCCCTGGCATTCTATGGTCTAGATTCTAAAATTCTGTATTTTATTCTAACATTCTACATTTTGTGTTTTAGCATTCTGTGCTCTCGAGTCACTTCTAACTCTTTAACACTTTATGTGCTTAGGTCTCTCCCACTGCTATTATTCCATATTCTGATAGCCGATTGTCTAAAGCCCTTTCCAGCTCTAAAACTCTATGAATCAGTGTGTCCATAAACAATTGTTTTCTTTCTTTCAGAAAGACCAGGCGATGTTTTTACCCCAAAGCAGCTTATAAGGTTGGGACTGAGCTCCTTCCTACATCTACAAAGCCTCTCTCGGCTCCCAGAGCATTTATGCCCTGACCAAAGTAACTATGGCAATCACTGAATCACGTGACAATCCTAGAGTCACAGCTGAAATACTGCGTAGGGAGAGAAAAACTGCAACACCCAGCAACATGTCCTGTGAGAGCCCCTGCTCCTCCTCCTGCCCCTCACCCACTTCCAGTTATTGAAAGGGCTGCAATCTTGTTGCACAAAATTCAGCCTATGTTTTTTCAAGGCAAAACCCCTTAAAGGTGGGAAAGGCCTGGCCCACGTTGGGGCCAAACTGCTGCAAACTGAAGCTTGAACACAAAGTCAGCAGAGCAGTGGACTGTGATTACCAGGGGGGCGGCACTGCTTAGCGGCTCATCACCTCTGCTCCCAGAATCTCCCAAGTACCTTCACAAACCCTCATTGTTGGAATGGTCAAATGTCACTGTTGTTTCAGGAGGCCAAATTCCAGACATCTGACTTTCTCTTCAGAAACACCTTTCTAAAAATTAATTGTTTGTCCTTCTTAGGCCTGGTGCTGGCTAAGGGACTCCTCATATGAGCATTAGCATGAAGCACATTAAAAATCCAGAGCAATGTCTGTTCAGGAGCAAATCTATCACAACTGGCCCCCAGAAGTAGGTAAATCATTTTCTCTCTTCTGGATTGTGTTGCCTTCCCTCTAAAATGAAAGGGTTAGGTTGGACTGAGTGATTACCTCTAGTTCTGAAATTCACTGATCTATGTTTTAAGGGCCTTTCCAGCTTTGACCTTCAATCTTCTATGATCTAAGATTCCGTATTTTAAGTTCCCCTCTAATGTGAATAATTTATTTTTAAAGGTCCCTTCCAGCTCTAACATTCTGTGTATGAAGCAGTGTTCCATGATCTAAGTTTTCTTTCAGTTTTCTGAAAGTCTCTAGTCCATGTTCTAACATCTTTAGTGCTAAGGTTGCTTCCAGCCTATGTTTTGTGTTCTAAGGCTCTCTCCAGTTCTACTATTCTACGTGATATTGTATATTCTATGTTCTAAGGTCCCTTTAAGCTCTGGCATTCTATGTTCTTTGTTCTGATACAATTTGTTCTAAATTCCCTTCCTGCTCTAAGATCCCCTGTGTCTATGATTCTGTGATTCTACGGTTTCAATTTATGGGCTATGATTTTAGGAGAAAAAAAAACATTCAATACAAATTCTTGATCACCATCAGGAACCATAGTTGGCCTGGTATTGCTGCCCTCCTTGGCTGATGACCTATGGCCAATAAACAGAGAATTACTATAAAATCAGGAAGCTTGACAGAAACTGATACAATATTTCGAAAGGAAGGACCAAAGGAAGAGCCAGCACAAAAATTTATTTTTACTGATCAGAACTAGCAAATGTAAAGAACCCTGAGGAAGTGCTGTCCACCAGGCTTGAAATCTAAGAAAGTCGCTATTCACAGCACAGTGGGCCCTTATAAACAGCTAATCCACGCAGCTGCAGTAGTTAAAGCAAACACAGGGCCCTTCACTGTCCCATCAATTACACCTTCTCCTAAAAAATTACACAAACTTTGAAAGATTTTTCTGGGAGAAGATGGATGCTTCAAGAGACTTGAGGTCAAGGCTGGGTTGTTTAAAGTATATTATTAACAAATAAACATTTACTGCAAAAAAAAAACCCCATATAGGCCACTGGGGAACAAAATCATGTTGGTTTTGGCATCAAATGACACAGGACATTTATGACAGGAATGGAGATCACCAACTGGCTGATGAGATGGCAAATGTCTACCACTTAACTTCCTCTATGTCCTGAATAAACTTTTTAAAACACCTTTTTTCCTACTAAAATGGCCATAAAATATATGTAATTTAGGTTTTTCTCCTTGTTGATGTTATTTCCACATCTGTAGCTGGAATGGGCTCTAACGTTGTATATTTGTTTGCCCTAACTTTGTTTTTTTCTATGGTAACTTTCAGTTCCAATATTCAATATTTAAGGTTCTAACACTTTCTGATTACTGTTCTAGAATACAGAATTCTTTATTCTAAGGTTTCTTCCGGTCCTGAGATTGGCCTGGGAGGCTGATGATCAACATCACTGTTGTGTGGTGCTTTTGTATGTTCTTGCCTGAGTGACAACTTACAATTGGCTCTTAAATGGCTCGGCGACCCCTCCCCCCTGCACCCTCCAAAAGCTGAGGTCTCATTGTGGCATCCTACAAATTGAAAGTTATGGCTCCTGTCATTGAATGTATCCTTCTAACCCTCAGACTAACCAAGGTCGAAAGAGGAGTTGAATTTTTCAAAGCCCCCAAACCCCAAGCCACAATCAGAGCTAAGTTGTATTTGCCCTTTCACTTACTGAACAGGATGCTCAGAGCCACAGGGGGACTGGCCTAGCTTAACATAGTACTTGGGCCGGCAAGGGTGGTTGGAAAGTTACTTCCTACCTCAGGCAACAGCTGACTCAAAGCTACTCTGCAGCAATAGATTCGTCTGGACTTCCCTATTAAAATCACAACTCACATTTTCATAGTATTTATTAAAGTGCTCTCCTCATCATGACCATCTGAGGAAGGTGGTGTATTATTATCCCTATTTTACAGATGAAGAAACTGAGGCTCAGTCAGAGGAAATGACTTGCTCAAAGTCATATAGTAAGTGGCAGAAACTGGAATGGACTCCAGTTGTCCTGACTCCAAGTTCAATCTTTTTACCATTTCTACGTGGGGGTCTTTTAGAAGGAACCCCCATCAGACCTAAGCTACTCTTTGTCCCCACAACCCGCCCATACCTCACAGCCAGAATACCTTTACATAGTAAATTAGTACTTGAATGCTTGTCCCCAGGTCCTAAGGGGGTGTCAGGCAGGATGCTGGTACTCAAGGATGTAGGAATCCATAGTTGGCTTTTTGGATTTTTTTTTTTCTGAGCATGAGTAGACCATGTTTATCTGTCTCTATAGCCATCTATCTTATTTTTCTATGGTACTTTAAGATTTATAACTTGCCTGCCTCACAGCAACCTGTGAGGCAAGATTTAAGTCTCATTTTCTCTATCCTGCAGATGAGGAGGAAACAAGGTCGAGAAGGGGAAGGGGCAGGAATTTGTCCCAAATCATCCAGCTAGTGAGTGGAAAAGCAAGGACAAAACTCCAGATCCAGTCTGAGGAATGCCATAATGTTTTCCAGCTAGTTTGGGCATCCTAAATTATGGGAAGGTGGGATGAGACACAGTAGGGATTTTCAGAAGAAAATTCTGTGGATGGTCCCCCAGGAAAGACCAAAGGAACAATACAAATATAAATATATTCAGAGGAAATGTAGATACATTTATATATACAAAAAAAGACATACATAATATATGTATATGTGGATAGATTACTTCGTCCTCAAGGAAATTCAATTTAATGTTTGAGGAGGTCATAATGCTGAATTATTGTGTATATATATATATTAATAGGAATGAGAGGGTGTGTATTTGACATTAGGAATCCCTTTAGTAACCAGCAGGCCCTCAAGGTGTTGGGAGTTATAGGAATGTTGACCCTGGAAGGTTCTTGAATGTCAATTAACATCTAGGGATCCAGAAGGAGCTTGTTTTCTGGATCTCTTTCAGGTGAAGGAATCTGCCTGGCCCAAGGCACGAGAAGCTGAGCAATGTCCCTGGCCTCAGCCTCACATCCTTCTGGCACTCATTTTGCTACAAGCCCCGACTTCTCAATGTGATTTCCGCAAAACCAAACACAGCAGTCTCTCCTGAGAGAGGACTATGATATTGAGCCACCAATGACGTACATTCCTTCACTTCTACTAATTTCTGCCTAGTTTGGGGAGCCAGAGCTTTGAACCTGGGAGAGCCTTGGATTAGGCTCTGAACTAAAGCCAAAAGAGCCAGCCACCAGGGCATGGGGTATGGGGATAAGTTGTAGAGGGAAAGATAAATACCTGGTGAGATGTCCATGGTCAGGCCACAGATGGCCATCGTTGGTAACATACCCCGAAGTCTGTCGTCAATGAGACCATCTCTACCTGTGAGTGCTGCCCTTAGAGTCAGTAGATTTGCATTTGAGGCCAGAATCTGCCAGTTCTTAGCTCTGTGATCCTAGAATCTGCCAGTTCTTAGCTCTGTGATCCTTAGCAAGTCATTAGGCAGTTCCAGAAGGGACTAGAAACCATGCCATTTAGGGATTGCTTCAAGGAACTGGGAATGTTTAGCCTTGGAAAGAGAAAAAAGTTAAGAGAAGCAGGGTCACTCCCTTCCCAAAATCGAAAGACTGTCCTTCTTGGACTTGGAGAAAATAAGAGCAACTGGAAGAGAGTGTTGGAGAGACAAATGTCGGCTGGGTCTGTGAAAGGAAACTTACTAACAACCATAGCTGTTCAAAGTTCAAGGGACAGTCTCATTGGGTAGTGAGATCTGAATCACTTAGAGGTTTCCAAGTAGAGCTCTGGTGGACAACATGTCAGGACATCGTAGAGGGGTATTCCTTCATCACTGTAGGGTGGAGGAGTTGTCTTCCACTTCGGCTGCTGTGATCAGATTCTACAGTGTGGTATCCCAGAACGGACATTGCGTTTGGGGTCCAAGAACCTTGTTTTGAATCCTGACTCTGCCACCTACTGTGTTACCTTGGGCAAATCACTTGATCTCTCTGGGCTCCCATTTCCTTGTCAGTAAAATAAGGGGTAGGGGAGGATTGCAAGGGATAGTCTGTAAGGTCCCCATCTATTCCAAAGTCCTAGGAAGTTTCCTGCCTAAATGTCTTCGACTAAATAAATTAGGGATGTAATCCTTACATTCCCTTTCTTCTGAGGTAGCTGTGAAGAAAACACGTTGTAAACCTTAAAGTGCATAGAAATGGAGATGTTATTATGACCATCTTCATCATCACGCAGATGGAAGACAAAAGTCGCGCTCTTTTTTTTTTTTTTTAACGTCGGATTCAGCCCTTCTAACTACCCACATGGTGTCACGCTATTCTCCCCTGCGGAGGGGAAAGCGTCGGCGTCCCTCTCTTCCTAGTCCTCGGTGCCAGTCCACAAGGCTGAGTTTTAATTAGTATCTAAGGTGTTTTAACCTTACAAAAGAAACTGGCGGCCATGGAGCCCAGAGCAGGAGTGGCTGGGGGGAGGTGCGGTGGGGGATGCGGAGAGGAAAGCTTTCCATGTACTAATCACTTCCATGGAAAGGAATGTGCCGCTAAACGCCCCCGAGAATGTGTGACTTCAAATCACCTTCATCATTCTAGAGCCACAATAAGGCGGCAGCCACAGAGGGGAGGCAGCCCGGCAGCGAGGCCAGGCAATCTGGAAAAAATTCACCCTAAGACTAGAACCACTTTTTTTTTTAACCTTAAAAAAAAAAAATATCAAAGGGCCCGACATTCCCTCCAGCTTTCCCCAGCGACAGAGGTGGGTGCATCTTACCTGGGCAAAATGGCCGTGGGGCTGGGGGTGGGGGAATCTGAGTGTGGGGGGGTGGAACTAAGCATAGTAATATAGACTGGGCTCAATTAACCCTTTCCTAACAACTCCACTGTTAGCCCTTCACCAGAAGCGGAGGGGTGCTCCTTCCCGCCAACTAGGGCAGACATGACGGCGTTTTTCAGAATGCTAGATTTAGGAAAGAGGTAGCTAATACATTGCATAAATATAATAGTAATAATAAAAACAATTATCAGAACACTAAATATGAAATTACAAAAAAGTAATAGTAGGATAGACTTTTCCCAGGACCGTTTCTATCTGAACTCCAGCTGTAAAATAATAATAGTAAAAATAATAATAGCTGACATTTCTTTAGTACCTTAGAGTTTACCAAGTGCATTCCTTACAACAACTCTGTGAGGTAGGCAAGCTATCATTATTTCCATTTTATGGAGGGGGAAACTGAGGCTCAGAGAGGCAAAACGACTTTTTCCTACGTTACACGACAGATAAGGGTAAATGGAGTCAGAATTTGAACATAGGTCTTCCGACTTACAATCTCTTCTATTACACCCAAAGCTCACAAGTATTTCTGTAACACATAGATACAAAGATACAATAGGCACACGCACTTAAAAGCGCACACCCTCCCACGTCTCAGGTCCCAAGACCTTGGGGCTGTAATACAAGCGATTATACTCTATTTTGTGACAGCTTGTTGGAACCCCCACCTACACGCCTTCCCCCAAGACTCCTCCAGGAATTCGCCACCTCCTCAGGATAAAAATCCTTTCCAGACGACAGACAAGGCTGCAATGGAAGGAGAATTACATAATTCTCCCTGCCATAAGCCCTGAAGAAAAGGGGGAATTTGTTTTCCCTGAATATGCCCCCTTGGTGTGGAGTGGGTATTAACGCACCCCTCATTTTGACTGACTGAGGTGGGGTCCTTCCTCTCTCCCTCCTTTCTCTCTCTCTTTTTGATTTTCTTCATCTCTTCTCAAAATTTCTTTCTCTTTCTCTTTTTATTTCATTCTCTTGATCTTTCCTTCTGTTTCTTATTTTTTTTATTTTTTTCTATTCGATTTTCTTCTTTCTTTTTTCTTTTTCTCTCTGATTTTCTTTCTCTTACTTTCTCACTCTCTCACTTTCTTTCTAGTTCTTTTCTTCTGTCTCTTACTCTTTCTTCCATTCTTTTCCTTTTCTATCTCTCCTTTCCTTTCCTTTTCTATCTCTCCTTTCCTTTCCTTTCCTTTCCTTTCCTTTCCTTTCCTTTCCTTTCCTTTCCTTTCCTTTCCTTTCCTTTCC
>NW_020954564.1:49562537-49595146 GCF_900497805.2 Vombatus ursinus | reverse complement strand
CCTTTCCTTTCCTTTCCTTTCCTTTCCTTTCCTTTCCTTTCCTTTCCCGGTATCTCTGATGGAAAACCGGCTTGCGTTTGATAAATGGCTAACCCCTCGAGACACAAGAGAAAGAACCTCTCCTTGCTTTACTTAGAGGTGGAAAAACCTCTGAATGACAGAAGGAAGCCTGTCCTGTTAGCGTGAAAATGTCCAAATACTGTTAAGTCAGCCTCTCTACTTCTAGGCATTTCTGGGATGCACCGACAGAATTTTCTTCAACGGCATAAAAATGTTAGTGTGACTTCAGCAGCTCACACCAGTAGTGCAAGAAAGAACTTATTCTTAGATGTGGAGGGAATGGCTTGCTTCCTTCAAAAGGACATAATTGACCCAGGGACAAATAAATGCTAACTCAGAAAAACAATTCCTTTTAAGGACAGACTGGGACACCTCTAGGACACTTGGAAACATGTGGGTAATGATTTTTAAAATGATCTCCCTCTCACCCAGGAATGTTGAAAGGAAAGCGCTCTCTGGGCTTAGGAGCGCTATAGAAATCAGAGCGACTATTACCAAAGATTCCCCGTTGCTTCTCAGAGGTAACAGTCACAGCTTTCCCCTCTAGTTCTGGGGGTTTAAACAACAGAAAAACAGCGACCAAAGAGAAGCAATTCATTTTTCTCCTGCCTTCTGGAAAATGACAATAATACTAATAGTGATAATTAGCAAAATAAAAATTTCTCCCATCGTCCCTGAGAACCTGCTGCGTTCTCGCCCTCCTTTCTTCCCAAGCGCGGCTGTAGAACATCTGGGGACATCTGTCCCCAGGGATTGTCTTTGTTGGCGGCAAGGTAATCACACCAGCTCCCTACCCCGGTCTCACTGCCCTGGAACCCGCTAGTCAGCCAGGCATTTCGTTCATTCCTCCGGTCCTCTGTCCTTCTTTCCATCCCTCCCTTCCGTGCAAATACCCACCTAGCAACATTAGGAAAAAGGAAAAGGAAACCACCGTGAGCCGGGGCAGGACGAGTAGTGGGGATTACAAAATCATTGCCGAACCAAATGCCTAGAATACTAGTTGGAAGGAACCCTAGAGATCTCGGTTCCACCACACCCATACAAATATTAAATCTGCCCTGGAAAACAGCAAAGAGGCGACTATTTATCAGACAAAGTAAAATGTTTTCATCCCCTGGACACCGAAGTCAAAAAACATTTTTCCCCCATCACTAGTAAATGAAGGTGCTGGGAGCCGTCTTTCTCTTTCATTCCATGATGTGACAAAAAAAAAAAAAAAAATGCTATTTGAGTTCCCTATTTTAATCAACTTTGTTAGGTTGAAAATCCACAACCTAACTCCATTCGGAAAACCAAAAGGAGTTTTGAAACCTATCTTTGAATTTTAAAATATTTTATACACGCCTGTACACACACATTCATCAAATGAAAAATAGATTTTCCCATCCTATTGCCTCTTTACCCAAGGTGAGCTCCCTGGAAAGCACTGCTTTGGGGGCTTGTTTAATTATTTTCCCCGAGAATGAACCAGCCAACTTCTCAGGTTAGTGATAGTAGGTTGAGGCTTCAGTATATGTCCTGAAAATTTCATGCTAAGAACCCCAATGGCGGCGGTGGCTGCAGCGTTCGGCGCCCTCCTTCTCCGGCTAGAGCTCAGGTACACCCACTCTGGCTGGCTAAGCAGCAGAGCTCTCTCTCCCACCCGCCCTAGGCCCTTTTGCTTTTGAGTTGGGGTTTTCGAGCAAAGCTTTTCTTAGCAATACAATTTATTCCTTTCTTCCAGACAAACTTGTCTTGTGGCATCACCGTCTCACCTCCACCCCTATACACCCCTTCAACTTATTGCAAAGCCCCTTTTCACAAGTTGGTCCATTGGTAGTGCTCAGTGGAGGGGTGGAGGGTTGGAGGGGTGGAGGGATGGAGGGATGGAGGGATGAATTTAGGTCATCACCGGACAAGTTTGTCGAGGTAGGAAAGCTCAAAGCGATTTCTAACTCAGGCACACAGTCAGCAGCAGTGTGTCATCTGGCTAAGCCGATATTTTTCTAAAGGAAACCCAGAAACCGAGACAAATTCGAGTTCTCCTTTATTGTGGCTTTTCTTGTCTTTTAAATACTTCTTCCCGCTAAATAATGTGCCAAATCCCCTCCAGGGACCCCCAGCAGCCACACTACTAACATCCACTCTCCACCCCCCCTCCCCCATCATTGTTAGGATCCTGGGATTTTTCGAGTTGGAAGAGATTTGGGAGATTATCTAGTCCAACACCCGCTTTTTACAGATGTGAATACGTTTCCATTGTAACCGCTGCAAGTTCGAGAAAAGGCTTGGTACTGTAACATCACATGCATACAGATTCCCATCTCTTTCGTGCTCAAGCCAATAATAAGGTTCGACTGTGCAAGGGCTCAGACACTCGGCCAATATTACAAAGTTAATTACTGCCTTCTAGCTCCCGATGGCTTGGAATGCTGAGATCTGACCAGGATCTATTCCATCTTAATCCACTGCACCAAGAGGGCCCTCCTGACAGAGAGCTCACGGAATAAATAAATCACTGGGCCTCACAATTCAGATCTGAGTCAGGGCTGGGCTTTCTCTGTTGCATTGCTACTCAGGCAGCCTCCTCATTTAACCCCCTGATCCATTTGCCTCAAAGGCTGCCCTTCCCACCCAAGTGAGACAGAAAAGAGCAGAATTTTTGTTTTGTTATTCTCCCTCCCCGCTCCGCCCCACAACCCATGTTGGCCATTGTTGAGCAGCCGGCACACCTAGATCTAGCATCCGGCTTTCCAATTGCTTCTACAAGTAGGGAGACACTTGGACCTTTTAATTTTTTCTTAAGGCAAACGTGCTCTGTGCTATTTTAAATAAGGTTTACAAGCAATATCTTATGTAGCTATTTAATGAATAAGATCTTTAAGAAAGGCACGAAGTTTACAGGCTCCACTAAAACAGCACAGTACTTGGGAAGAGGGGGGAGGACACAATTACGACCAAAGTCAGGTTGTACACAAACCTATAATGTGCTAAAAAGAGAACTGGGAGCAAGTTTGAGATGGGGATTCAATTAGTGCAAGAAAAAGACTAAAAACAAATTTAGCAAGGAATCAGAAATTTCAAATATAGTCAACACTAGACATATTTGTCTCACATATAGTATATGATTATTTATTTTACACCATCCCCACCTCCAAGCCCATCTACCCAAATTGTCTCTCTGCTAAAGGGTCCAATGGTAAGTAACAAAGGAGTTTGTGTCCTTTCTGATCAGTCAGTGAACTCTCTGGAAATCATAGGCACGTTGTTTCTGAGCAGGCCTTATTGGGAAGGAGGAAGCTATAGTCATGGCCTCTCATAACATCTATTCTCCCGTGATCAGTCAAGCCAATACCAGCCTCTCCAAACCTAAAGCCTCTGTTCTTCTTTCATTTTGCTTTTGGAGATAAGATTCTCCCCCAAATGACCATTGAACTGGAAGGACTCTGAAACACAGGCCAATGAGGAAGCACACAGAACACATGCATGTTGTGATTGTCAGCAAGTCTGGCAGCACCATCCCTAGCCCTGCCTGGTTTTAAGGTCCATGGCCACACAACTCAACTCTAGCCCATAGAGACTAACTAAGGCATGGAAGCCCCAGTGGATCTTCATGTTCTGAGGACTAACTGGATTGGCTCAATCTAGATGAGAATGATTTCTCCTGACTGCTTATATGCCTGCCTGCCTGCCTCAAAGTAGTCCATAAGTGATGAGAGCAGTCAGGAAGGTTGAACAAAGATTATATTCCATTGCAAAAGTCCCTTTGGTGAAAAGAGAATATGGAGGTGGGTGGCCTCCACCCAATCTTCGTCCCAGTGGTAGAAGTAGTTTGGCTCTGCTTTAGTAAATCAAAGGTAAGCTGCCCTGCCCTGCTCTGCCCTGCCCTGCCCTGCCCTTCCCTGCCCTACTCAGCTCAGGATCCACCTCTACAACCATGAGGACTGTGGATACCCAGATCCCTGAGTAAACAGAGAGTCCATCAAACCTTAGTATCATAATCCAAGGGCCAGGGATTCACACACACACACACACACACACACACACACACACACACACACACACACAGAAAAGAAGAGATACATACACTGTGCCCACCACAAGCAAGTAGGAATTTTCTCTCTCTCTCTCTCTCTCTCTCTCTCTCTCTCTCTCTCTCTCCCCCAAAGACAGAGAGGCAGGGTATGGATGTACATTTGTGTGTGTGTGTATAACACAGCCAGAGGGCCAGGGCTTTATGTGTACATACAAAGTACCACATTCAAAAGGGCAGAGATTCACACACACACACACACACACACACACACACATCCATACACTTTGTACCATAGACAAAGGAGCAGAAGGGCTCACACACTTTGTACAAAGGAATATGCATATAAGAATAGATATACACAGATATATACATATGCACAAATAGATATATACAGATGTATACATATGCACATATCCATATACCATACTAACAGAAAGGCAGGGGTTTACACACACAAATACAAATATATACTTACATACTCACACACACATATACATACCCAGGATGCAATCAATACAGATGGGTAAGAGCACACACACACAATACTACAGGGAGGTTCCAAGACAAAGCTATTTTTAAAATGGCTTTATTTCCTTGTGGAATACCATCATCACACAAGGTCTAAAATGCAAACTCCTTGCTGATTCTGGTTCTGTGAATTCAGCGAGAGGAGCAGACAAACGACAAGCATTTCTCAACAGAAAGCCCAATTCCAATGACAGCATCCAGATTACATTTCAAAAATCTGCTCTAACACCTCTCCGTCTCTAGTAAATGACAGTGGCCCTCCATATTTTACATGTTTCTGGTCTCTCAACAAAATCCAATATGTGCATCTGGATGGAGCCAAGTGACAAAAACAGGCACACACGGCCCACCCAAGCCCTTCAGGCTCTTTCTCCACAGACGAATAAAGCAAATTAATAAAGAACAATTGTGAGCCAGCACATGATCTTGGCTGACCAAAGGGGGCATGGGAAGGTTTGTCACCTGTGCCTGGAGGACAATGGAAGGAGGTTCTGACCTGGTACGGTTTGGGGGTAAGGGGATGTTGCCTTATTCAGTCTTGCCTACATATGGCTGGGTTGCCTCAAGAGAAATTTTTAAGTGTAGAAAGCAAAATAAAGTTTGAGGTTCACTAGACTGTTCAGTATTCTATAGGCTAATCATGCCTTTCTTCAATCTATCTTAATGAATTTGCAATAAAAAAGTTCAAAATGTGCTCTTAGCACTTACTCTAGTAAAAAAAAAAATCACCATTCCTTTTATTTTGTATTTGAAAAAGATCCACTTTTCTATTTTTGTGTCCAGGTGGCTTTCTCTCCCCCCCTTTCCTTTCTCTTCTCTTTCCCATTCTTCTCTTCTTTCACTGATTTCCCTTTCTTTCCCTTTCTCTGCTTTCCCTCTTTCTCCCTTTATCTGTCCTGCTCTTCCCTCTTCTCCTCTCTTTTCCCTTTTCTTCCTTCTTTTTCCCCTCCCCTCTTTTCCCCTTTTTCTCTTCTCTTCCACTCTTTTCTCTCCCTCTCTTCCCTTCTTCTCCCCCTCTACTTCCCCTTCTTTCTCTCTCCTTCTCAATAAAAACAGCTTTCACTGAATTGAACTGCCAAGAAACCAAATCACTGGGTGAACAAACAGTTCAAACCCGGATCCTAAAAAGTTCCCTGCCTGCTCCTCAGTTTTGCTGGGCCAGATCCTCCTGCGTGTTCAGTTGGAAAGGAGTAACTAAGTATTCGGAGGAGATTTCGGTCATTTTAAATTTGCTTCTGAAAAGGGTTGTTTTGAGTAAGAGAATTATCCACCTCTAAAGTGATGCCTCACCAGTCGGCTCTCAAGGTGGTTTTTCAGCTCTGTTTGTGGTCCCGAGTTGATAAACCGACAGAAATTCCCTTCCCTCTCCCGGAAAAAGAAAAGGCCCCGGCATGGCACAAACGGTTCTGAGCAGATGCCAAAACATGGATGCTTTCTCCTCTACATCCCTTTCCTCCTTGGCCCCAATCTGATCAGGTCCCCAGGAAAGTTATTGAAAGCGAAATAATGGGAAAGCCTGGCCTGAATTTAGAGGAGACACTCCGAGGCCAAAGCAGTTTAGGGAACCGAGGCAAAAATGTAGTACCGGGATATGGAGAGAAAAAATTCTACCCGTCAAAACTAAGGCACAAAAACGGGGGGCGGCTGGTGCTGCATTTAAAGAGGTGCCTGGGACCCTGGGTAAAGGATTCTTACTTCCAGGTCGCTCCCCCCAGCGCTGCCTAAGCCAGGACCTGGGCTAAGAGCCAAGCTGGACGAGCATAAAGTGCAATAAGAAGACATCACCCCACTAACTGGAGTAAGCTCAGCCCCAGCGTCCACACCTCCTTGCCCCTGCCGCTGCCTGTCTTGGAGCTCTGGCTCCCTTAGCCGCTGGGGTCTGAGTCTCCGGTAAGACGCAGGTTTCGCGGGAGAGGTCTCTTTGGAAGCAAGGCAGATGGCCCGCAAAAGCATTCACTATCCTGGGACCTCGGGTCTGGGGGCTCTCGGGTACTGCATCTTTGGGGCCGTGGGAGTCATTCCTACCTTAAAACCAGCCACACTTTTCACCCAAATCTCTTGGATTCGGTTACGGCAGTCTGTATCCTGTTTAGTTACTATTATTTGTTGGTTTTTTTGTTTTGTTTTGTTTTGTTTTGTTTTGTTTCATATGAAGAAAAATTTTAAAAGGTAGGACTAAGGGTCCTTTCGTGGGCAGCCCCCGAAGGACTAGCTGAAATGCTCAAGCCCCCCTCTTCAGGAACGCAGGGCCAGGGTCCTACCCGCTCCCTGGGTCCCGAGCAAGAGGAAGCCTCCCACGGCTAGCGCTTGGGCACTGCAGTCCTTGGTCCGGAGCCCCGGGCTCGTCCCCATGGAGACCGGCCTAGCCACTGCAGCTATGAGCAAGCCCGGCTCGGAAAAGGGCGGGCAGGCGGCGGTGGCCCCTGAAGCCGAGGGACAAAAGGGGCCGAACCGCCCTTCCCTTTGTCTCGGGCCGGGCCGGGGGCAGCTCTGAGTTTGGGAAGGAGGAGGAGGGAAACAAGACCTCAGGTCGGTGCGGGGGCGGCGGGCGGCCTCCCTACTTCGAAGGGCGCCAGGTCTTTAGTAAACTCAACCAAACTGAACCAAACAGTCTCTGAGAGTCAGAGAATCAAGAAAACAGGGCAATTGGGCCTTTGCAAATCGGGTGGGCCCAGTATCGGTATTCCTAGGCTCCGGGCCTGAGGAAGTAGCCAAGAGGGGCTCCGAGTTGCCACCATGGAGCACAGCAATGAGTAAAGAATGGCCTGCACGTTCTCTCCAGAGGCCCAGGGCTTGTTTTGGTCTGGGCCAGGATCTCAGCCTCTGAGACCTAGAGTATCCAGGGCAGGTAAGCTCCTTGTAGAAGGAGGACCCAGGGTAACTTTTCCTTACAACTCCAAGTTTGTGAGGGTGGGAGAGGGAGCTCTACGAGAGAGTCCAGAACTGTGGGCCTAAGTTGGAGTGGCCTCTGGATTCCTGGCGGAGTTAGGGTGGGAGAGCCCACAACTCTCTTGAACCGCACCTAAGGCAAACGAAAGGACTACCAAACGCTCCTGGATCTTTGCTGACCAGCAAGCAGGTCCCATAAAGCATGTAGGGACACTAGTGTTCTGGCCCGATGGGTCAGAGAGGGTAGGACTCTAGGCTAGGATGCTAGAAGACAGTCCGTGTGCCTGCACTGCCCCCGTGGGGGCTCAGGGCAGTTCCCTCTGTGCCCTGCGCTGGGGCTCAAGGCTCCAGGCTCCGGGGACACTGACCCCGGAGTGTTCTGTCCCTGTGTGCTCTCGGCCCTGGTGGTGGCAAATGGGAGAAGAAGAGGAGAAGGAGGAAGATTAAAGAGAGAGAGGAGGAGGAGAAGCTCTTACTGTTGGTAGTCCTGTTTGCAGTAGAGTTTCCGATCCCGGAAGTAGCAGCTGGTGGTGAGAGCTTGCTGACACGCAGCGCACTGCAAACACTCCTCGTGCCAGGACGACTCGTTCACTCGCATCAGGAAACGATCCGAGATGGGCCGCTGGCAGCCCTCGCAGACGGCGGGATGCGGGCAGTCCGAGCCTGAGGAAGGGAGACAAGAATGGGGGGAGGGGGAGGAGGTTTCATGAGCAAGGACTGAAGGAGTGGAGGCGCGGCCAGACACGGCCTTCCCGGTGCAGCCAACGGGTGCCAAACTCGGGGCTCTGGGAGCTTCCCGGCTGGAGCAGAGCCGGCCAGCACCGGCTTGAGGGACCAGGGCCCACGGCGAGCTCTTCAGGGATGTCCCCTACCCTGACCCCTGTGCTCTTGGCCCAGCAGGCTCAGGCCCTAGTCACCATGAAGAATCTGCACATTAAAGTGGTCAAAATCCCACAGTTCCAGTTATTCAGAAGAAATGCTTTTTTCTCTTTTTTTAGGGGGTGGGAGTGGGAAAAATCTCACACTGAAGAAGAAATGAATAGGTAGCACAAAGCATTAGAAATACAATTAGGAGTTATGAGACCTGAGTTCTAATACCAGCTCTGCCACTAACTTGCTGAGTGACCCTGGGCAAGTCAGTTGCCCTCTCTGGGCCTCGATTTCTCCGACTATAAAATCAGGAGATTGAACGAGATGAGCCTTTACGTTTCCTTCCATCTCTAACGTTCTATGGTTCTATAAACTCCAACACTAGGACCTGTGTTATCAGTCCGGTCCCTCTCCGGCAGCGGCTCAGAGTAGGGCTCATTCGGCTTCTGTCTCCAGTCAATGACACGAAACTTTGGGGGCCGCCCCTACCCGCCCGCCCCCTTCCTTGCAGCTAGGGACAACTTTCAGTTCCAGAGCCCTAGTTTCAACCCATGCGGATATTAGGAGGAAATAGGGCAAGGAACGGCCCAACTATCGATGCGGCTGTGGGATGTCCCTCTCCATCCTCTCCCCTCATCTCGTCCCTTCCCTCCGCACTCACCCAGGAGCACCCCCAAGGTGGCGGGCCCGGGGCGCAGGGCGTGTTCTTCCATTTTGATGCCGTCCAGCATCTTAGTGCAATCGGTCTGTCCACGGGGGAAGCACCTCTCCAGAGACTCTGGACCTGTTGCTATATCCATGGGGCGCCGACACGGGGCTAGCTGTGAACCCGGGGGTCCAGGAGGAGGCTTGGTCGTCTGCTCTATTCCCCGAGACCTGGAGACAACACGCGAACCCCGGCGGGGCTCGGGTCAGACTCCCCCGGAGGATGGGGATCAATTTCTTTTCTTTCTTTTTTAAGCGTTTAAAACGTTTCGCAGGACCCCGGAGAAGAGGCGAGAGGAGCGGCTTATTCCTCTGGGTCCTGGCCGTGGTTCCGGGACGCGGGATCTGTCCGGTGTATGTACACACACGCACACACCCACACGCACGCGCGCGCGCGCACACAAATACACATGCACATACACACACACACATGCACACACTCCCGTCTCTTCTGTCACCTGTTTGTCAGCGAAGGCTCCCTAGCTGCGGCGGTGGCAGCAGCAGCAAGAGGAGGCGGCGAGAAAGCAGAGGAGGAAAAGAGGAGAAGGAGGAGGCAGGCGAGGGGGCCCCACAGAGCTGGCCCCCGAGGGCTGAAAGTGGAGGATGCCAGGCTGTGCTAGGCTGTGCAGGGCAGGACCCGCAGTCGGGTCCTGGGCGGAGCGGGGGTGTTGGGCTCCCGGGCGCGCTCTGCACACTATTAATGTGCCATGGTGCGCCCGAGGAGCCGCTCAGTTTAGAGCTGGATCTGGAGGCGGAGGGATACTCCCGGCCCGGCAGCCGCCTCACCCCTCCCTCAAACTTCCTGACATTTGAACTCCATTGGTGCGTCTCGTATCCCTGCGCTAGGATGAGCCGTCTTCTCCACGTCAAATAGTGCCGTCGCTGGGCGCCCCCCCAAGGGCTTGCTGGGCCTCAAGCGCGTAGCCAGCACCGTCTAGGGTCCCGGGCCTTGGTACTGTTGGCTCAAGCCAACGTGGACGCTCAGGGAAAATGAGAGTAAACTCTTTAAAAAGTTTTTACTGTGTCTGTGTTTAAAAATTCTTCTTTCCTTCTCTGTTCTAGCCCCACCCTCTTGGAAAATTTGGATGGGGGGGAGGAGAAGATTGACAAAGTTTTTTCTTTCTTTCTTTCTTCTTCTTTTTTAATAAGAAGGGGGAGGACAGAGATATGTGACTCCCAGAAAGGTCAGCGCTGGAGGACTGCGGGGAACAGGGAGTGTGTCTCCTCTGGTTCCCGGGAAGGGGACAGTGCTAGGCAGAAGCCGCAATGTCGGGGCCAGTCTCTGGGAGGGGACCCAGGGCAGGGGAGGTAGGTGGAGGGTTTAAACCCTAGCTGAGTCTTCGGGTCCTACAGGGGAGAGGGGAAGTGAGATGGACCAAAACGGCGTAGGGGTGGGGAATGTAGGGGGAGTGAGGAGGGTAGGGTCAGAACAGACTTTATTGAAGCTCGTTGCGGGTCTCCGAACGCTCCAACTCGTCCCGGAGATCAGTGTCCTGGGCTTTTTCTAGTTGCGTCCGGAAAAGACGGGTCTTCTTCCTCTCCTCTCCCGAGCAGCTCAGACTCCCTCCGAGGTCGCAGAGGTCCTAGTAGCTGGTGCTGGACCGAGGCTGCTGTCCTGCGATCTAGGGGTCGGAGAGAAGGAATTTCCTCACAGTCCTGCTCCACCACTAGAGAGAGTGGGGGAAAGCGGCGGGAGGAGGGAAGAGGGAGGTAATGGAGAGAGATTACTGGGGAGGCAAAGAAAGGAGAGGGAAAGACAGGGAGAGGGAGAAGGAAAGGATGCAGATTAACCCTGAGCCATGACTGCGCATGTAGAGCCCACCGAGAACGTCACTCTGGGACTCAGCTCAGGCTGAGAACTAGGAACCTGGCCTAGGTTGATGGAAGCCGGGCCTCGATCTCTTTTTCTCTAGCTCAGTTTCCTATTGAAGATAACGACTCAAGCCCTTAGAGCATTGATTGAGAGTGAAGTTCAGGCTCTGCTGACCCTCTCCCCTCTGAACAAGGAGTCTAGTCCTAAATTCTCGGGGCTGAACCAGCCGGATTTCGATGTGGATCCCGAAGTCTAGGCGGCCAAAAAACAATGCCTGAAACACTATTGGTCCTTGACCTATTTGCCCCGTCCTTGGAGGAAACAGGAACTGATTGCTCCAGGGATTGAGAGTTCTTACTGGACCTCCTAGCAATCTGAACTTTGAGCCCTAAAATCTGGTTCGACCTCGGGCACTGCTGGGGCGCGGGAGGCGGTTGCTTCTCTCTTACTGGCCACAATGAATTAGTCCTAGGGATTTAAGGGAAAGCCGACGCACTCCAGGGGCGCGGGAGTGGGGTAAAGAGCTGGGAGGATGGCAATCCGAAGTCGCAGCCCAGGCCCCAGGTTATGTGGAGAGCCCTGAATCTGCTTCCTCGACTTGGTTCCTGTGGGTGCTCGCCAAAGGTTGGCTGCAATAGACTCAGGGCCGAAAGGATTGGAGCTGGGGGGAAAGGGAGGCGTATTTCTGACCCCAAGAAAGGCCAAAGGGACAGATCTAATTTGGATTCTGACTCAGCCTTGGCCAGATCCACTCCCTAAATGCTGGGGGGTCTCCACGGAGGAGCGGGGTGGGGGTGGGAGGAGGTGCGGAACCCCTACCCCAAGCCTTTTAGAGACCAGGCAACTCCTTGTGAACGTAACAGGGGAGAATGTCTAAACAGTGGGTTGGCTCACGTGAGCCTTTGCTCTTCGAGGTCTAGGGTGGCCCTTCCAGGGAGTCGTTCTTGCCGGGCAGCGGGGAATGAAAGGTAGGCTAGTCAAGATGAAGGCAGTGGATCCGCTAGTCCTCTGCGGGACACCTATCCTGCAGGGGGCAGCGGGATATAGGCCACCGCTGCGGGCGGCTTCGGCAGGTCACGGAGCGTGGGTCCTGCTGGGTCGTGTTGGCGCTGCCCTCTGCTGGCCCAGGGGCTTTCCTACACCTGCCCTCCTGGGCAGCAGTCCTGGGAGCCAAAGGACAGGTGCTGCGTACCCTGCCCCTTCCTCCGGCCTGGAGCAGCGGTGGAAGAAGGTCCCGGAGTACGACGCCCGAAGGCGGGCCATTTCCCAGAGAGGTTTCCCTTGTAAACCACCCAGGAGTAGTATTCGGGAAAGCAGACGGAGAGGAGCGGGGAGGATCTGTTCTCCTCCAAGCGGGGGTGTGGATGGAGAAAGCCAGGTTATGCTGGAGTCTCAGACCCGGGCCCCAGCGGCTGCCCAGGCCGACCCAGTCCTCTCTGGGGTTCTGACTGCAGTTTCCTGACTTCTTCGGGTCGGATCAACCTGGTAGCAGTCCATGGACAATCCCGAATTCCGGCTGGGATAGAGGTATTGTCGAAGGGAGTCCCTTAGGAAAGGGTGTCGCTTTTCTCTTTGATGGCATCTCCAAAGGTTAGATCTGGCTCCAAACACCCACGAATCCCTTAATAGCCCGTTGTAGAGCTGCCATTCAGGAATTTCTCGATACTCCACTGGAACCTATTTATGTTTCCAGCCCTCCCCCCCAACCCACCCCCGCTGGGATAAGGCCTTTCTCTGGGCCCTTGCTGTGCCCCTTTCGGCTTTTAAGGAGGGGAGGGGTGGGAGGGAAGGAAAGCTATTTCTAATGGTGCGGGGATTTGGGCAGCACTCTCCCGGCTTTTTCTTATTTTATATCAACTTCTCTCTTCTCTTTCCTGCCTTCGACTTTCCAGGATGAAGAGGCCTTACTTTTCAGTCTGGCCTTCATTCCGCTCTTGGTTATTTAGTCTGCCCTAGAGTGTGGACTCTTAGACCTACCTGCCTACAGGATTCCTGGTGCGTATTGATTCTTTGAACGGATATTGACAGTGGAGGGGGCCCTTCAGCCTTTTCACAATCAGGTCAGCCACTACAACTATCGTGTACATCCCACCACACTTCCTTCACACTGCAATGCCCCGACATGTCCGCACACCGTGCATAGAACAGGCGTTTTCTGTAGCTTGCCCCGAAAAGAAGAGCCATCTGCCTCTGGGTCTTGTTCAAATTGATTTTTAAAAAAAAATCTTTTCCAAGGTGATTGGGGCCAGTAGCTGTCAACGTGAGCGCTCAGCTTGGGCCAGAACCTCAGTGCTGGAGACCCACGGGGAGACTCTGGTCTCACTCTGTTTAGCCTTTAACCCTACATCTCCTCCTAGAGTCGGAAAGGCGAGTCTGCTGTCAGCTTTTGAGTTTTCGTTTGTGAGTCTTAGAGAAGAGCAGTCAGGAGTCCCTTGGGAGCACAGCGGCCGCAGGGCAAGGCCGGTGGCTAGCCATTCTTCGGCCGACCAGAGCTCTTGAGCGGAGTGGGGCGGGTGGCTGGGAGAACACCTCTGCCCAGCTGAGCGCTGTTTCCCTGAGGGAGGAGTCCAGGAAGCCCGCTCTAACCGCAAACAGTCCAATGCAGGAGTCCTCTTTGTCCTCCAAGGTGCTTAATCTTCAGGGTGGAGACTCCCTTTCTGGGCTGTCTTGGGGCTGCACCTCTGTTTCGAGAACGCGGGACTTCCATCCCTAGGTGGCTGCCCAATCGTTTCTCTCCCTTTCTATCCCACTGGCTGGTAAACGTCCTTTGGAAAAGACTCCTCTGGACAGCGAAATGATCCCCCAAATCCCCCTTCCTGCCTCCACCACCAACAAAATTCTGGGCAGTTGTCCGCCCAGCTGGGGAAGCAGGTTGGAGCGGCTGCGTGCTCCTTAGAGCTTTGCCACAGAGAAAGTGTGGAGGGGGTAGGTGTCGGGGTATGGCGCACCAACTTTCACTCCCCAGTACCTCCGTATTCAGTCTCCAGTACCCACCCCCTGGGAGTGTCTTGGGCTCACCCTGGAGCCTTGGGCTAGAGGGGTGAGAAAGTTCGGGAATATTCTTCGAAGGTTCAGTTTAACTACCTAGTCGGGGCTGGGGAGGGGTGGGGTTGCCTGGCCGGGGCTTCTCGTTTGAAGCGGGAACATCTGACTTCTTGGTCCAGTGTTCCTGGACATCGTTTAGCCGAACTCTCCCAACATCCTGGTTTTCTCCTACTTAAGAAAAGGTTGAATTTGTGGCTTTTTGGAGGTGGGGGATTGGGACGGGTGTGTGTGTGGGGGGGTATCTAGTCAGAGCTTGAAATAATGGCAAAGACTGCTACATTGGCCAGCATATCTCTAGAGGCCGCATTTGTCCCACCCGGCCAATTCCAGACCAAAGAGTCTGTAAAGACTTAAGAGCCTGGATCCCTGGCGGGGTGAGTCTACTAGCATACTCAGATGGACCACTGAACGAATGTGGTATTGGGGAAGAAATATAAGCCGCTTTTTCACTTTTTCTCGAGCCTTCAGTGGCTGTCAGGTCGACCTCCACTCCTCTGGGACCCCTTCGTTATTTTTCACCTTTTCAGGAAAGTAACGAGACTAAGCGGTTTTGTGGGAGCCTCCGGTCCCAGAAGAGAATGCCAGAGGAGTCGAACAGACAAACCCTGGAGATGGCGAAGGATTTGCGGCCAGGCCACTAAACTCCCAGACCCCTCCTCCTATCAGTCAGAGGCTCCTAACCAAGTCCGGGCGTCCCAGCCCCGGGAGCCGCTGGCCAGCGGCTTCCCGAAGCCTAAGACTTAGTCGGAGGGAGCTAGCGGGCAGGGGTAGCAGCCGTGCTGGCTGGGCAACGGAGGGCCCAGGAGAAAGAAATCTAGGTGGAAGCAAAAGAAGGAGAGAAGGAGAAACCGGAGGAAACTGGTAGGAAGGAAAGTAAAGATCGGAGAGAGAGAGAAAAGTGGCAAAGAGCTGAAAAGGGAAAAAGGAAAAATGACCAAGGGGAAAAAAAGAACAAAACAGGAGAGAGGAAAATAAATAAGTACAGAAGAAGGGAAAAAGAAGTGAAACGCAGAAAAGATGAACCGAGTAACCAAGATTAGAACAAGGCCAGAGCCTATTAGGGCAGAGAGAAGAGGCAGAGGCCACCTTCCTCTCACAGCCCCCTGGCCATGACGAGCTAGGATACCTTCGTTTGACTGGGCCCACCAGTCCCCTCCGAAGTGGCCTTTGACCCTCCCTGTGTTCAGGCAACCCAAGTGACCTTCTAATCTAGCCCCATTTCCTTGGGGAATTCTGTCTTTTTTGATTCCCAGGACCCTGGAGGGTCAGCTCCCACTGGCTCCTCGCATCCTTTCACATCGAAGCTGGGGGAGGTCTGGTTCGGTCAGTCCTCTCTTATTCTTTCCAATTCCGTTGGAAAACCTATCTTGTTCTCCAAAGACAGGTCATGGAGTCTCTGAGGTTCCTGGCTAAGAACCAGCGGCCTTCGGCTTTCAGGGAATCTGGGGGCAAGGAATTGAGGCGTGCATTTAACGCCATTTCTCTCGAGGGTATCGAGTTGCTTGTGCATCAGCTTCTTCCTGAGATTCCTCCTTAGCCCTCTGGATCCTGGATCCTGGATCCACAGGGCACTAGATGCAGCAACCTAGGGCTGCCGAAAGCCTTGCGTCCCAGTCACCGGAGCCCCTTCGCCAGAGCTCGCTGTCGGTCTGTCTGCCCTGCTTCCCTCAGTCCAAAAGAGTCCGGAAACCGTAACAGAGGCGAGAATCCAGGAATCTCGAGGTGGGGGGCCTGGGTCCTGCTCATCCTTCGTATTCAGGGGTGAGCTCGGTTCACCGTAAGTAAGAAAACTAAACCTGAATCAGCTCCTGGGAAGGCAGTTCTCTGACGGTAGGTAGCATTTTAGTAGCCAGAGATAACGGAGACATTTCTCAGTCAAGCCGCTCATGTTGGTGAACTTAAAGGAGGACAAAAGCCAGAGCTGGCTCTCTGGAGGGTATAGTGCTGGGGGCCTGGGCAAGGAAGACACGTACTTTTTCGCTTACGGTATAGGAAAGAACACTGGACTGAAAGTCAGGAGTCAAGAAAAAGGGTTCGACTCCTAGCTTTGACCCTTAGTAGCGGTGTGACGTTGGGCAAGTCCCTTTCCGTCTCTGAGTGTGTGTTCTCAACTGTAAAATAGGGATAATAACACTTGTCAGACCTACTTTACGGCGTTTGTGATGAAAGCGCTTCGGAAGCCTTAAAGCGCAATAAAAATGGGATTTATCATTCCCTAGCTATAGAACCTCTTTGAGGGGCCAGCAACCGGCAGAGAACTGAGTTTGTAACACGGGTAGGGACGTAGCGCTACCACTGGAGGCCCAAAAGTTGGGCCTGAGACGGGTCGAGGTTTACCCAGCCAACTCTCTCAGCTCTGCTCTCCTGGAGGAGCGTCTGGACCCTGGCTCCTGTCCCTCCCTCTGCCCGCCACCGCGGACACTCTATGGAAACGCAGGTCCAAAGGTCATACAGCTCTCTCAGGAACCTTGATGTGTTCTCAACCGTGTGCTGAGACACCGTGAGGGTGTGCGCTCCACGAGAGCCTGCTAGTGGGTGAAAAGCTGTGGAGGAGTGTGTGTGGGTGAGATGGTGAGAGACGCGGTAAGAAATAATGTGGGTGAGAGACCCTCTGAGTGTGGCCCCGGAGACTGAGAAGTAGAATGTGAACGTGTGGGCGTGAAGTTTCAGGAGCGCTCCTGGGAGAGATTGTGAGCGCCTAGGTGAAGGAGAGATTGTGAGGATAGATCAGTAATGAGCGACTTCATGCCAGGGAAACTGTAAAATAAAGAGTGGGCGAGAACTATGTCTGAGTGGAGGAGAAGCGGGGTGGGAGTGGGGAAGCGACTATGAAATTGAATGTGTGCATGAGGCTCGGAAGATGTGGGCAAGAGATTCTATGGGTGAGAGAGATGGTGGGATAAGAAACCCAGAGCGATGTGAGACAGTCAAATAATGTGAAAAGAGTGGTTGTGAAGCTCCTTGAGTGTGTGTGTGTGTGTGTGTGTGTGTGTGTGTGTGTGTGCGCGCGCGCGCGCGCGCAGGAGACTGTGAAACTGAGACTATAGGTGAGAGACCCTAGGGAAGAGACTGGGGACCTGAAAGTGAGAGGCTGTAACAGAGAGAATGTGTGAGGGTCTGCTTGAAAGACTGACCAAGTGAGGTTGCGGGTATGCATGGATTTATTAGTGTTTGAGATACTGCAAGATATTCCATGAGACTGAAGGTGGAAGTGGTGAAGAAAGTTGGGGTGCGAGTATAAAAAAGAAATGGGTGGGTGAGGGAAATATTGTGCATCTGTGTGGGGGAAGAGACTTTAAAAGAGGCCTGTGATTTGATGGCTAGATGAGTGGAACTGAGAAACTATTTGTGCTTGGTGGGAGAGAGAGAGAGAGGGAGAGAGAGAGAGAGAGAGAGAGAGAGAGAGAGAGAGAGAGAGAGAGTGTGTGTGTGTGTGTTGATGATGATGATGATGAGGTGTGAGAGTTTACATTGTAGAAAGACTGTGTGGGTGCGAATCTTTGTGAGAACCCTTGTGGGTGCTGTAGTGGTTGAGATTGCGTGTGCAAAAGGTGGAGGGGGGGGAAGAATATTCAGTTTAACACCTCTCACCCTTAGCTCCTAGAGCCCCTTCTCCCTTGGCAGCCACCCCTGACCAGCAGGTGGAGACAAGAGCCACAAAATGGGTGTTCAAGGACCATAAGGTATGGTCGCTGGGTCCCACCCGCAGGAAGGAAGGCATCCTCAGAGCTTAGTCTAAGGTCTCTGCCTCAGCCTCCTACTCTGTCTCCTGTAGGACAAAGAGCAGCATGGGTTGAGTAATCTTGGCTTTTAGAGAGGCACCGTAATGTAGTGGATAAAATGCTGGACTTTGAGTCAGGAAGACCTAGCGTTGAATGCTGTTTCTGACACTAACTCTGTGGCTATGAACAGGTCAAGTAACTTTTCTGAGCCTCGACATGAAAACACCTGTAGTACTAACCTCACAAGGTTGTGAAGTTTAAATGAGGTAACATAAATTAAAATGCTTTGTAAATCTTAAAGCATTATGTAAGCATTTGCTATTATTTTAGTGAAATCTTAAAGTTGCTGGGTTAGAGAGCTACTCGATCCTTAGAGTCTAAATCTTTCATTTTACAGATAGGGAAACTGAGGCATAGAGGGGGAATGACTGGCCCACAATTACAGAGCTAATTAGTGGTGTAGCTGTGACTAGAATACATCCCCTCTGACTCACAGTCCAGTGCTCTCTCTACTAAGCCATGCTGTCTCAGACATATGTGTTTTGTGACAGAGATCATGATGAAAATAAGGAATGGGTGGTGGGATGGGATCCAGGCTATAAGGTACCATCTGGTGTGAGAGTTTAGAATGGAGAATTTTTTTTCCACCCAGGGAGGCATCTGGACACAATTGTTCTAGTCCTGTGGTTTGTTCCCTGCCCCCATTTATAAGCCCCTTCCACCGCACCCCTCCCAGAGATGCTGATGACCAGCATTATCCTGTATCCTTTCCTGGGAGAACTCTTGGCTACCTATCATAGTATTGAGACATATTGATTCTACTCCTAGAGTCATAGAGCCCTAGAATAATCAATCTGGAATAGACCTTTGAGATCATCTGAAGCCCAGAGAAAGAAAGAGACTTGCCCAAGGTCATAAATCCAGTAAGTGATGGAGCCAGAATTCTTACGTTAGGGAATCAGATGTAGAACTGGAAAGGACCTTAGAGGTCACTGATGAGGAAGCTGAGAACCAGAAAAGGGAACTTATTTGCTCTAATAATAATAATTATTATTATTGAGGTAGGTGCTAGATTATCCCCATTTCATAGGTGAGGAAACTAAGGTTGAGAGAAGCCAAGAGACTTGTCCAGGGTCACAGTGTCTAAGGCAGTATTTGAACTTAAATCTTCCTGATCCCAAGTCCAGCAATCTTCCTGCTTCTCCACCTGGCTGCATGAGGTAATCTCCTTTGTCTGGAATGTTCTCCCTCCTCATCTCTTGGAATTTCTAGCTGGAATGCCACCTCCTACAAGAGGCCTTTTCTGATTTCCCTTAATTGTTCATACTGCCCCCAAATGACTTTATATTTACTTTGCATAAACTTTGCATTTACCGTACATGTTGTATCCCACCCTCACCCCCCACCCCACTAGAATGTAAGCTCCTTGAGGGCAGGGCTGGATTGTTTTTGTTATTATGTCTCCAGTACCCAGCACAGTTTCTTGATTATACTAGGTACTTAATAAATGCTTGCTGAATTGAATTAGGATTTATCCATAGGGAGGACAGAGATATGCCAGGATTCTGAGGGAAGTTATGGTCTTCTCCTCCTGTCTGCCATTCTTACAAAAAAATGGCTGAGAGAACTCACCTATATGCTCTCAGATTCAGCTTGCCTGTCTAGAGACAGCCTCCAGAAGCACACTCTAGCTGCTTCATTTAGAAACCTAAAGGAACGGTTTTGGAGGATCTCTCCACTCTTGACAAACCTCCCTCCATATGACTGTAATGCCAACTACCCCACCCCACCCCCCATCCTGCCTGCCTCTGGCTCCCCAGACTTTTCAAGTCCACAGAAACAGGTCTTTCCAAGCCTGGGCTAGCAGCTTGAAGGCATAGATAATTGCGGGTTCTGGTGAAAATCACTTTATCCTTCGGGCCGCTGCACTGAAGTGGACAGCTCAGGGCTTTCAAGTGGTCCTTTTATATGATTTTTAAAAGCAAGAGTTGGTGAGAAGAGGCAGTCTTCCTGTCAAAGCAATGGGGAGTGAGTTTTAGAAACCAAAGGCTGAAATCAGGGGCTTCTCCATGGAAGATGTGTGCAAAAAGAACAAAGAGCCAACGACCATATTTAGAGCCATAAAAACCCTATTAGGACATTTAGAATAAGTTGCAGAAAGACATTTTAGAAGAGTTGAATACACAGCCAGAGAAGTAAGCCTGTTTATTGGACCCAACACCATGGGCCCATTGCCCAGGGGAGGAGGGGACCAGGTGAGATGATGGTCCCAGTGCCCATCCTATTTGATCTCCAGCTTAAATACACTTCAAAACATTGGGGCTCCACAGGGCTGGCAGTTAGCCCCTTCCTGTAATTATCTGATGTCTCGTTAACTTTTTATGAGTGTCTGTGCAAATAAATGCATTTGATGTGCACTTGTTTTGGCTAGGGCCTGCTTTATATAGGATGCACGTGTGTCTTCCGTTTGGCTTCAAAAACGACAAGAACGAGGAAGAAAATAAAACTTCAATATGGGAGCTGGGCTGGGCTAGGCTGGGTTGTCATGCAGAGAAGAGCAATAGAGCTCGAACTATGGGACTGCCAATTAATATCCCACCCAACAAGATTGTTTATGAGTGTTCAGCATTTGGAATGTTTAATCGAGGAATATTTGGATAATTACAACAGCAAAGTGTTGTTTTGTTTACCAGTCAAGCTTATTGAATGATACATCTCCAGGTAGTGAAGCTGGGCTAATGTTCAGTTGTGAATCCAGGGAAAGGTATTTAGAACATAGAAATGGGTCTGACCTTTGATAATTGCTCTCTTGTTTTGAGGCAATTGAAATGAATAAAGATTTTTTGCATATTTTATCACTCGCATCTTCATTGTCTTCTTTTTCATTCATTCACTCATTCATTCATTCTTCTCTGCAGTATGGGTTCCAAAAATTATCTATCATTTATCTGGGAGGAAATTGAAATGATAGGATCAGAAAGGAACTGTTCCCTATTATCCATCCATAGGATTCTCTAGGTTTTAGGGCAGATGGGAAAATATTAATAAGGTCTCACATTTCACTATCAGACCAATAAGGGAACCTCAGAACATAGAATGTTAAGCTGTCAGATCATCTAGTCCAATCCCTCCCTCCTCCCTCCCCTCTTCCCTGGACATTTTACAGGTGAGAAACTGAGGCTTAGAGAGGGGAAGAAATTTGCCCAAGGTCATAGGGTTAGTGAGTAGCAGAATCTGGATTTGAACCTGGTTCTGCTAACTCTGAATTTTTTGCTGTTGCCACCAAACCATCTCTTTTCATGGTGCCTTATAGTTTATAAAATGCTTTCCTAACAATAGCCCTTTGAGGCAGGTGGGGTAAAACGCAGCATTCCTGTTTTACAGATGAGCAAACTAAAAGGAAAAGTGACCTTATCCAACGTCACAGAGATGGTAAGCCTTAGAGCCAAGTTTCAAATGCAAGCATCCTCACTCTTTTATTTTCAGCATCTTGTACTAGTTCTTGGATTTACCAAATTTATAAGGAACCCTGCCATACTCTTAGAAAAGCTAACCTAACCACAGAGGCATTTTTTAGATAGATGGTTAAGTTGGGTTGGACAAGGAAGGAGCAGTCTTCAGACCTTACGGGGGTAGGAAGGCTGGTACGCCCTTCCTTCTCAAGAGCAGATTCAAATGTCAAAGCCAGACAACATCTCGAGAAATCACAGAGCACATCTTCCTCCTTCCTTGGACAGGATTGCCTCTGATCCAGTCTAATCTAGTACCACTCTAATGGATTCATGATATCATTGGTGTGGGTATCACCCCCTTTCTCCTTTTCAGCACAGATCTCAACCCACACCTACCCTTTTGTCTGAGATGATTATTGTCTGTGTCTTTTTAAAAGTACTTTTAAAGTGCCCATTATGTGCCAGGCACCATGCTAAGCACTTTACAAAAAATACCTCCTCTTCCTGTGAGTCTGTTGTAGATGGTCCATCCACCACAGTAGAGGCCTCCCTCCCGACTCTTCAAACAGTTCTTGGATATCAGTGCAGACTGTGGTCTGTCCATTCATTATCCCTCATTCTTGTGACATGACAGGCCCTCCTCCTATTCTGGTCATCTGTAGAGATTTTTTTAAACACCATTCTTCAGGTGCAAGTCATTGTTAGTAACAGGCTGCAACCTGTTTATACCCACCAGGTGTGTTCCTCTTGCCCTTGGGTCACTTGCAATTATGAATCTTCTGAGATAGGGTTTTGTGATTTGGAGTAACATCGCCAGGAAGATATCAGTATTAAAGAGACAGGTTTTTGCTGCAGGGAGCAGTTCAGAATCACTGAAAGATGGAAAGACCTGCAAGAATTCCTCCAATGCAATCCAGCCTGCTCTCTTCTCCCTTTTCAATCACAGGTCTAATTCATTGTCCAACTTCATTCTGTGTGTGTGTGTGTGTGTGTGTGTGTGTGTGTGTGTGTGAAAGAGAGAGAGAGAGAGAGAGAGAGAGAGAGAGAGCAATGATGTCAGAGATGTAGGACTATCTTGGTGAGAAACTCTGCCACCATTGCAGATGAGAAACTGCTTTACAATATGTTATCTTAGAGAGTCGTATAGGTTCAACACCCACAGTTTAAGAAGTACTGAAAGGGTTGAGAGTGGAAAAAGCTTAAGAAGCCCTGGTTTAGAGCACTGGGAAATTAAAGTGATTTGCCCAGGATTACATAGTCAATGTGAATCAGAACTGGAACCTGAACCCAGGTCTTCCTGATTCCAAGGTCAATTCCTTATCCAGTAATGCAGGACATCTCACCATGATATGTATTTGTGTGAATGTTCAAGTATACACACATATATGCACATAAAAATATATGCATCCATATAAATATATTTGGATCATATGTTTGTCTCTTAACATCCTTTACCACACAATTCCTTATTTGTGTTGTTTTGTAGCTCATTCTCATCCATTATGTTGCTCTCTATTGCCTTTTCAGTGATCTTCACCTTTGGTTTTTGGGGATTGTAGAGCTCTGTGACACAAAACCATACAACAACACTGGGTGAATATCAGTATTTAAAACATAAGAGGAATTTTCCATGCTCCTTCCTCAATAATTTCAGAGAGTCCAGATTTCAGGATTGAATAAATCAATCAAAGATATGAACTAGGTGTGAATGTGACCTAGACATCTCAATTGAATCAAATAATCAATCAATGAAAGACATTTTAACTAGGCTAAAAAGTCTCCCATCAAATTAGAAGTGAAAGACATACAAGAAGTATGTTGAAATTCAGGGAAGAAAACTGCCTGTACCCACAGATTTTGTTTGTTGGTTTTGTTTGTTTTTGCAGCAGAATAACAGCCCAACCTAGAACTCAAGAGATTCCATTGGAGAGTAAGGAAAGAGCAGGTTGAATCAGATCTCTGAGAGGGAATCTCTTGGGGGGAGGAGGAAAGATATGAGCCTTGGTCTCATCCACTAGCACCACCACCACCCCTACCTTGATCAAAGAATGACCTTATGAACTTTGAAAGATTAGAGGACTTGCACTTATCATTAGTATTTTATTATTAGTAGTAGTATTTATTATTATTAATATTAATCTTATCAGCTTCCCAGGATACCAGTGGCTGGTGACAATGTCTGCATTAAAAGCTAAAGTCAAACTAGATACACTAAGGAAAGGCAGCTTCAGAACTACAAAGAGCCAAATAGAAAACTACAACATGCCTAGGGAGAACTTCATGAGAAGGAGAAAAAAATGACTTCTCAAAATCAGTTGCTATAAGATACCCCTTTGGCATATGTGCTTTTTAAACTTCAGTCCACCATAACTTTGTATGTACTGGTGGAAGAGTATGTCACAGACTTTTTTGGGGGGAAGGAGGGGGAAGTTTTGTACCAACTATTCTTACCATAACACCTTAGTAAATATTTCCTTTCTAAAAGTTAATTAAGTCTGGCTGAGGGCATACTAGTGGGGGCTCATGAACTATATAATGAGAAAGCTAACCCACAAGCCCTCAGCATCCCCTATGTCCCCGAGGAGAGAAGTAGCCAGCCTTGTTCAGCGGACCCAATCTTCTGGTGCTAGTGAGAACTGGGATAATAGTCCCAGAATGTGTGCTACAATAAGATAGGGTTTTGTTTCAGGGAAACTAATTCAAAGGGCTATATACCGTTTCACTTGCTTATCACAGTTTCAGCAATATGCATTTTCCCTATTCGTTGTGTTGGTAAGACTGATCACTTTCGCATTGCTGTGAGAGGTTTGACAATGTTCTGTGTAATTAATACTATTTTTTTTTCTGGTCTGGACTTGGGATTTCAGAGAACTCATGGTGAGGAAACCCCCTTTACCCACACAGAGTAGCAACTGTTTTGTTATTTACAGTCTTTGAGAGTTCCCAGGGACACTGAGATATTAAGTGACTTCTTCAGGGTCACATAGCCCATATTATGTCAGATGTCTTGCTGACTCCAAGGCCAGATCTCTAGCTTCCATGGCATGGTGCCAGGTTGCCTCTCATTGGTATAATGCCAGTCTGCAAACAAGAGCATTGGCAAAGCTTCACCATCCACAGGATCCTTTTCTCAATTTGGACTTTCAGTAAGACATCATTGATTGAGGGCAGTGACCCCATTTGATGAGAATATCTCCCTGTTTTATCCTCACCTGGCATTAATCTTGGTAGACCATTGAACAAAGTTATCTTGGAAAGTCACATCAGTCATAGGTCTTGTATAATGTTAAACTCTTCACTGTTGGAACATGCAAGGAAACATGGGATAATTTGGAAAGAGAGCTGGCAATCATGCATCTGAGTTTAAGTACTGTTTCTGACATGTGCTAGCTATAATGTGTGACTTTGGGCAAGTCACTTAACTTCTCAGTGCCGGGGCAACTCTCCAAATTGCAGAGTAGGGGTCAATATGCAATGATAGAGGAGGTTTCCTCATCAGGAATTCCCTGTATCAGGTCCTGTCCCAAATACCAAGTCCAATCCCTTGAACACAGCAGATACATTTAGGTTAACCAATACAATGAGTCAGAAGATCAGACTCTTCTCATCTTGGCTGTCCATGGTAAGCCCCCTAAGTTCTGGCACCAGGAAAACTCAGACACCAGGTTAAGGTCACAAGACTCCAGGGCCAGGGTGAGGCTCAGAAGGACCTCATCCCACAATTTCTGAAATGCTACCTCTGAAAGGGTTAACAACAGTCACCAGCTCACGCTGCTGGCTGCCAACTCTGGGGAAGGAGGTGATTCAGTTGGCCAGGAATATGGCAGAGGAAGCAGGGGAAAGGGAGGGAAAGAGAGGAGGAGGCAGTGATTTAAGGAAAGTAACTTGGGAATAAACAAACAAGGGCACCTCTGCAGCTTCCCAGGCCCAGCCTCTCTTCTCCTCACCTCTTTTGGCCCTCTCTTTGCAGGAGGGAGGAAGGGAGCCAAGCAGTCAGGATGCCAGGCACAGAGGGGCATCAGGAGGTCAGAATGGTGCCTTCCTCTTCTGGTCCAGCCCCTGGAGACAGCCAGAAAGAGTGTTAGGTTTGCAGTCAGAGCACTTGAGTGTGTCTTCAGTAAAATCATCAGGCTTCCCCCACTAATCTGTTTAATTTCCAGATCAAACATTCTATGCCCTACATTCGAACATTCTATGTGCTAAGGTCCTTTCCAGCCTGGATATTTTATGGGTTTTTTTTAGCTTGAACATCAGATGTTCTGACACATTATGTTCTAAGGGCTCTTCTAAAGCTCTCACATTTCATGTTCTGAGGGCTCTTCCAGCTCAAACAGCTATAGTCTAACACTCTATGTTGTAAGATCTCTCTTCCCGATCTGACTCTTAATGCTCTTAAGGGAACAGCTGCTTGGCTTCGGGGTGGAGGGATAAAAGATGCAGGAGAGAGCCACAGCCAGGCTAAGGGGTCACAGCCAAAGGCAGCTGTGCCAGCTGGCCCAGTTTTCCTTCCTTCCTTCCTCCCTGGGCTCTCCCAGCAGGCTAACTAAACATGAAGCACCTTCTCCCTTTCATTGGCTAGGGCCTCTCTCCTCCGGGCCATCTCCTCCCTTCTCCTGGGGTTTAAGGCTGGAGTTCCCCCCTCTTTTCCACTTCCCCTTCAAGCCAAAAAGCTAGGCCCTCCTCCAAGCTGGGGCCAGGGGAGCGGGGAGGATAGACTCTTCAGGCACTAACCTCTTCCTTTTATGGAGGTCCAGCTGTTGAGTTTATGACAGAGGGAGGTCCTTGGGGTGCTGGTGTTGGGGTGGAGGGGGAGAAACCATGCTTGTCTCCTTTACTCTCCAGTCATTCTACTCCATCCCAAGAGATCTTCAGTAATCTCCAGGCCACACTTCTGATTTTCAGGACATTCTCACTCATGCCCCAGAGACCTCTACACCTTGGATGTTCACTTCAAACCTGGACTTCTCACATTGAAAGTACTCTCTAACCCTGAGGCCTCTCTTTCTGATTGGATGGTTCCTTCCAGAACCATCATTCTATGGAAACTCCCAGGCCACCCATGTCTTCCTTCCTCTCTAGGCTGCACTCCTGACTCTCAGGATTTTCTCTGCCATGGCCCCACACTGGATTCCTTCATTTCCTCCTCACCTTTTCATCTTCTCTGTATGTTTTGTCTTCCCTCATTAGAATGTAAAGTTCCCTGAGCGCAAGGACAGTTTTTCTTTCCTCTGGTATTTGCATTCCAGCCCTTAGCACAGTACCTGGCATATAGTAGGCACTTAATAATTGCTTGCTGACTTGACTTAACATACTTTTCCTGAAGCAGAATGATGTGTAGTGATGGGGTGAGAGCATTAACCTAGGATTCAGGGACCAGGTGCTAATCCTAGCTCTTTTATTAGCTTTATTGTGTGACTTTAGGTTAATTATTTTGTTCCTCCTCCCTCCCTGCCCCTTCCCCTAGGCTTCTTCAGTTGTCTCATGCTTAAAATAAAGGAGTTTGAAGTAAGTGGTTGCTAATGTTCCCTCCAGATCTAATATTCTACCATTATAGGACTCTTCTGGCTCCCTGGCAGAGGCAGGGAGCTTCAGGCCAGAGCTGGGACTCAGGTATAGGCAGGGTAGAGAGGTCTTTTGTGTGAAACAGGTACATGTTTTTATGAGTTTTGTTTTTTGTTTTTTTGTTTTTTGTTTTTGTTTTTGTTTTTGTTTTTGGGGTTTTGTTTTGTTTTTTGCTTTTTGGTGAGTTGGAGTTAGGTGACCTGCCCAGGGTCACACAGCTACTAAGCGTCAAGTGTCTGAGGTTGGATTTGAACTCAGGTCTTCCTGATTCCAAGGCCAGAGCCCTATCCACTGTGCCAACTAGCTTCCCCCTTATGAGTATTTTTAATGCCAGAATTTTATTGATTATTAGAGGCTGATCAGGGGAACCCTTGGTTTTCTAGACTGGACTGGAGTACCTTCCAGATAGGTGAACATGTATTGTAGTTCCTTGTTGAAGGGCATGAGCCTTTCTAAGATGACACAAGGAACTCTTGCTTGGTCCCCAGTGACTGGGGGTGAGGTGGGGAAACTGTGTGCAAAATGATTGGTGACACAGTTTGGAGAGAAAGTTCCTTGTACCTTACCAGTCATCTTCCAGGAAACCCATCCAGTCACTGGAGACCAATCAGGTGTCCCTGTATCATCCTAGGGAGGATCCTTCATGAGAAGTGGTCCAATCTGGCAACTGAGGGGCTGAGGGGTTCTCCTGATTAGTCCTACTACACATTTTTAAAAAAATGATTGATATCCTACATTTAGGACCATCCCTCCCCCGTGCTCTACTCAGGTTTCATCACTTTTAACAATGAATAAAAAAGAAAGACAAAAAAGTAGTTCAGTCAAAATCAACCAACAGATTAAGCCAGTCTGACAGGATAAACAAAATTCCGTGCCTATAGACCTCTACCTCTGCAAATAGAAGATAATTTTTATAATTTTAATACCAGAAAAAATCTCACTCTCTTCAGTTCATCAGTATAGATTTGTCTTTTTGTTTTGCTGAGTGAAACTTGTGTGTATTTTGGTGGCTTCTCATGGACTCTGGTAACTTCTCTGTGTTGGCACCCTGGCATAAGTTCACCAGCTTGTCAAACAACCTGTTCCATTTTTGGACAATGATGACTCCACCCTGTATTGGAATATCAGAATTGGACTGTAGTAGAGGCTGTACCTAATGTGAAAGTCATTTAAATAAGTAAGAATGCATCAATGGACCTCCTCCCCCCATGTGAAAAACCTTAAAAACTTGCTTAAAAGGAAATGATTAAAACTTTTTTACCCCCTAATACTACCCCTATTGGTCACAAACAATGACCAAATCCAGGTGCATATGGAGGCATTGGGCACAAATATGTGGATTTGTGATCATAGATTTTTGGAGCCAGAAGGGACCTTCAAGCATGGAACATGTTAAAATGTGGAACAGGAATGGAAAGACCATCTAGTCCAACCCCTTCAGTTCAAAGATAAAGAAACTGAGATGATTCACCTGAAAAATGGAGTGATTTATCCAAGGCCACACAGCTAATTAGGAGTTCTGCTGGGGCCCATACTCATGGCTGGGGACTTCTAATCCATGCTTTAAAAAAAAAAGGAAATTTAAATCCAAGTAGATATTTATAGATTTGATTGATTTTTATCAGTCACTGTAATGCTTAACATAAAATAATTATAAACTCGAGATTAAAGCTAAAACCACAAACGGTTTAATAAAGATATTTAGTAGGCCATCAGACTCCACACTGTGCCTTTACCCTTGATTGCATAATCTTTCAAGCCATTTCTGGCTTTCATCCAGGGAAATAAAAAAAAAAATTACATCATCCAAAGGAATGGATTTTGCTTTGTCCTTTCCAATATGAGGAAGAGCAGCAAGAAAGGGAGAAAAAGAAGAGAGAAAATGAGAAGGAACAGAGAAGAAAGAGGAAATGGGGAGAAAGGAGAGAGAGCCTCTCCATCCTTCATGTTTGCCCAGGTGTCAGGTGTCACCTGTGGGGATACATGCCCGTGGCCTAGCTGAAAGACCCCTGTTGTGGGACCTGAGAGATCAGAGTTTAAGTCATATGTGTCTGCCAGTAGTTCCCCTTAAGACCTTGGCCAAGTCACAGTCTCTCTGAGGCTCATTTCCTCACCTGTCATATAATAATGTTGGACTAGGTTATCTATGGCTTAGCCCTAACATTTTATGTTCCATATTCTAACATTTCACCGTCTCAGTTCCCTTCTGGCTTTGGCATTCTCTGTCCTGAGCTTGAAGGTCTCCACTGGGGCCTATACTTGTATGTGTGAGGTCACCAGTCACATATTTCTGCATTATCAAGTCTCCACCTGCTTTAGCAGACTGGGCTGTCTGTCTAAAGCAAGAAAAGAAGAATATTGACCCACCCTTACCTTGCCCTAAACCTCTGTAGGACAAATACAGCCCACAGACCTGTGCGATTCTAGTGACTATTTTAAAAAGGTACCAGGCATTTGTGTGCCCAAGACTGTGGAAGTCCATAGTCACTGGCAGAGTTCTCCTCCTAATCATGATGATTCACAGAGCACCTAACCTTTGCTGTGAGGGACATCTTCGCTGAAACCAGATGGGTCCAAAGCCAGCTGACAATTAAAAAATGTATATCAAATTGCTCTCAGGGAGGAGGGAGGGAGGGAGGGACAAAAAATTTGAGGGAACTCAAAAAAACTTTTTAAAATGAAGATTAAAAATTGTCTTTATATGTAACTGGAGAAAAATTATTTAAATTTAAAAAGTGTGCCTGGTGACCTTATACATAGAGTTATAGAATGTTAAAGCTAGAAGAGAGCTTAAAATATTAAATGTTAGAGTTGCAAGGGACCTCAGACTATAGAATGTTAGAATATAGAACATAGGATGTTAAGAACAGACTAACAGTCTGGGTAATCTGGGACCAGCAGGAGAATGTGGCGAAAAAGGACTCGAGGGTGGAAGGCTGGGAAGAGCAAAGAGTGTCCCTGAATGTCTTCCTTTGTTTGATGCGCGACTGTGGTCACAATGAACTTTTCCTGTACTTGGTACTTTCCTCCAACTGGGGTACGTTCTGTGACCTCCTGCTCTTAGTCTTAACCCATTTCTTCCAAAATGGTCCAATTATACAGTCAACAGGGATAAGTATGGGGAAGAGTGATAGATCTAGGGTCAGGAGACCTGGGTTCAAATCTTGGCACTGACTAATGCTTACTAGCTGTGAGATCCTGGGCAAGCCATGAGACCACAGGAGTTATCATTTCAAAGGACTTTAGAGATCATCTCACCCTAAAACCGTTGTAAAATAGCTGTGTTCATATAAGTTATTGTGTGTTCTCATGGATTGGCTAAATTTAGAGATGCAGGTAGTGGGTTAGGCCAGCTACGTAGCACAGGATAGAGTGCCTAGCCTGAAGTCAGAAAGACTCATCTTTCTGAGTTCAAATCCAGCCTCAGACACATACTAGCTTTGTGACCTTGGGCAAGTTGCTTAACCCTGTTTGCCTCAGTTTCCTCATCTGTAAAATGAGTCAGAGAAGGAAATGACAACCCACTCCAGCATCTTCGCCAAGAAAACCCCAAATGGGGTCATGAAGAGTTGGACATGACTAAAATGACCAAACAACAAGAATCTACAAGAAGTAGATTGCTTGGATCAACAATCTCTGACCTACTGCTTTCCAAGGGAGACTGAAACTTCTACCTTGAGAGGGGCTGGAGAGGAGCCATGGCTAGACACTTGTCCCTACCCTCTCCTATCTTCAAGAGTGGTACTGCACTCAAATTACATCTACCTGCCCTGTCAAATATCTCTGGCATAGGGGATGAGTCTAGTTCAGAAGAGAAGCTATTTCCCTAGATACTGTCAAGGGACAGAGGAACCCTTAGCTTATACTAACCAGTTTAACTCCTTCTCACTAAATGCTGGTAACTCAAAAGACCATGATAAATTGTGAATAGGAAGTAAACTGGGGCAGCTAGGTGGCGCAGTGGATAGAGCACCGGCCCTCAAGTCAGGAGGACCTGACTTCAAATCTGGCCTCAAACCAAACACTTGACACTTACTAGCTGTGTGACCCTGGGCAAGTCACTTAACCCCAATTGCCTAAAAAAAAAAAAGAAAAGAAAAAAAAGGAAGTAAACCTATTCAGCCAAGCAGTCACCAAAAAGAAATTAGAGTTATAGAGATTGGAATATATCAAAGAATGCTAATATCAAAAAAGTAAATGAGTTGTTTAGCTGAGAGTAAAAGGTGATCTTCGCTGAATCAAAGAGAAGTCCGGCTCTCACGTAACGAGGTCCATTCTAGCAATCTCTAGGGAGGCAAGCTGGACATCAGGCACATGTTGAGGCTTCCTTTACATGCCTGCAGCTTCTCTCTCCATGGGCTTCTTCTGAATATATCTGTCCTTGAAGAAGCTCTGGCCCCAACTCTGACCCATACATGGAAATCAGACTGCACTCAGTGTCTCTCCACTGAGTCACATCTCCTTTAGAATATACAGCTGTATACAAAATGGCCCAGGCTTGGGTCCAAAACTAATTTTACAGATGTGGAAGCTGAGGATCAGAGAATGAAATTATTTGCTCAAGGATAAACAAGTAGTACATAGCAAAGGCAGAATTTGAATTCAGGCCCTCTGACTTAAAATCTAGTGCCCTTTCTACTATACTTTGCACCTCTGTGTTTCTTCCTTGCATGAGGAAAGTGTTATTCGAAATGCTACAAACATGGGAGTTATTACTATTGTTGTTAAGGGTTATTTTCCCAACATTGGTTCATTGTGTAGAATGAAGAGGAGGTGGCTCTTATCAAAGGCCAGAAATACAATGAAGTCTTTTGGCTTCCTCTGAGGATGTTTTCAAAGTTATCTATCCCTTCTCCAAGCAGCTCTGGGACAGGGCAGAAGAAAGGTATGGATGGAGGGCCTGGAGACATTTGCATCTTAGCCCCTTTCCCCTCTCTTGGGGGGAGAAGTGTGTGCACCAGCCTGGCCCTGTCCGACCTCCTGCAAGATGAGAGGAGGATCAGCTCTGGCCATCAACAAAGCCCATTGGGCAGCCTCCCCATCGTCCCCAACCCCTCCAGGCTCCGGAAGCAGGGGGTGTGGGATGAGTTCACAGGCAAACTTTTGTTCTGGTGTAGAACAGACACTGTGACTGGGAAAATGCTTCCCTTCAGTTTCCAGTGACTGCTGGCCACTTGAGTTCATGTTTATTTTCATAGTGTACATTCCATGGCAATTAGTCCTGGGGGGGGGGGGGAGTTCCAAATACCACCTTCTAGGGTGAGGATAGACCCATGAAGATGGGTGAGGAAGGGTCAGGGCCAAGGGGGCATGAGGGAGAGGTTTTTGTGGATGCCACACAAAGTCATTCCCCAGAGGAGCAGAAGCAGTATACTGTCTCTGTCTTCATTCCCATGGCCCTCACCAGCTGAGCCCTATTGGAACAGGAAACCCAGTTGGCCCAGTTCCCAAAGGTGGGATTAAAGGGAATAAGTGAAGGGAGATGGGGTAGAACTCAAAAACGCAGGCAGTCACACTTGGACATAGACTATAGACTGCTGAAGCTAAGTGTAGGGGAAACTGAACCATAGAGTATGAAGATATTAAAGTTCTGAGAACTAGTCCAGCATCATCATGTTACAGAGGAAGAAAATGAGGCTAAAAGAGGTATTACAGTGACTTAACTAAGGTCTTACAGCAAGGTGAGTAGAACAAGGACTAGAACCCATGCTTATTGAATTATTGTTCAGTAAACTTGCCTCTGCATGACATAAAAGAAACCGTTCTCTAGAACCTGAAGATAGACCCCAAACCCCTGCCCTCATCTTGAAAGCAGTGGGTGAGGAAGATGTAAGTCAACTTGTACTCTGGCCTGGAAGGTGGGGGCTTTCTGTCCCTTTTCATTGATATCTATCTATCTATCTATCTATCTATCTATCTATCTATCTATCTATCTATCTATCTATCTA
>NW_020954564.1:49548062-49562527 GCF_900497805.2 Vombatus ursinus | reverse complement strand
CTATCTATCTATCTATCTATCTATCTATCTATCTATCTATCTATCTAACAGTTCTTGCCACCCTGACAAACCTCAGTAATGGCTTTACACAGCAGGTACCACCTTTGTAGTCTCACTTACATCTTCAAATATTTGTTTTATGTTTAGCTTATTTGTTGGAGAATCCTAGAATGTCAAAGCTGGAACCTTAGAGATAATCCAGTCCAGCTCTTTACTTATATTTTATTTTTAAAAATTCATTTGTAAATATATTTTATTTTCAGGTCTGAATTATCTTCCTCTCACCTCCCTATTCTCATCCAATTCCCACCCCACCCTTGAGAATGCAAGAACAAAACTGGTTACAGTCAAGCAAAACAAAATCCTAAACTGGCCTTATAGAAATATGTGTGTATGCATGAATGCATGTATGTATGTACACACGTGTGTGTGTGTATATGTATGTATGTATATATAAGATTAACACTGAGTCCATCAGTTCTCCATCTGGAGGTGGGCAGCATGTTTCATCATGAGTCCTCTAAAATTGTGGTAGATTGTTTGCATTGATCAGAGTTCCTAAGTCTTACACAGCTGTGTGTCTTCACAATGTTGTTACCATATAAACTGTACTCCTGGTCCTGCTCATTTCACTTTGTATCAGTTCATACAAATCTTCTTAGGTTTTTCTGAAACCATTCCATTGATCATTTTTTATGGCACAACAGTATTTCAACCCATTCATATACTATGACTTGTTAAGCCAATCCCCAATTGATGGGTATCCCCACAGTTTCTAATTCTTTGCCACCACAAGAAGAGTATATATTACATCCCTTCCAGCTCTAACATTCTTTGTTCTAGGACTCCTTCTAGGGCTAACATTCTATGTACCAATGAACCTACCTGAATGTCAAGACACAGGATTCTTAGGATTATAGATTTGGCGCTGGGAAGATCTTTAGAGGTCATCTGTATTTTACAATGAGGAAACAGGCCCAGAGAAGGGAAATGACTTGGCCAAAGTCAACAATAGGAGTAGTGGCAGAGCTGGGATTTGAACATAGATCTTCTAACTATGAGGTCAGCTAGGTGATGCAGTACATGGCATGCTGGGCCTGGAGTCAGGGAGACTCATCTCTCTGAGTTCAAATCTGGCTTCAGACACTTACTAGCTGTGTGACCCTGGGCAAATCACTTAACCCTGTTTGTCTCAGTTTCCTCATTTGTAAAATGAGCTGGAGAAGGAAATGGCCAACCACTCCAGTGTCTTTGCCAAGAAAACCCCACATGAGGTCTTGAAGAGTCAGACACCACTGAAAAACAACAACAGATAAAAGCACATCCTCCTAATCTCCTTCTCTGCTTCTGCTCCCAGGAGCCCTAGAGACAGTGAGCACAACCACAAAATCACCAAGCCTCGTTGTTGGGAGGCATCTCAGAAAGCATCTAGTTTCTAGACCAACCCAGCTAGTCATGTAGCTCCTGGGCAAAGTTGGGATGGAGTGTGGGGGAGGTGATTGAAAGCTTTCTAAAGCATCCACTTTCCTCACACATCCTGTCCCCTCCCAACTCGTTGCCTCAGGACCTGTGCCGTACCATGGATGCTCAGCTTGGCCCCAGGCATTTGCAGGTGCACAAAGTCTCTAAGGTAGTCTTAAAGAGGCAGTACTGTGTTATGGAAAGAGCCCATTGATGGCAAGAGACCTGGGCTCACATGATTGTACAGTTGGAAGGGACCTAAGAGCTCATCTAATCAAATCCCCCCACTTTATAGATGAGGAAATGGATGGACAGTGATAGGAAATGATTTGCCCAAAGCCACAAAGGGTTACAGAATGACAGAGACAGGATTTGAACCCTGTCTTCTGAGTCCAAATCCAGTGTTCTCTCCATGAAACCACATGCTGATGATTGAATCCTGGCTCCACCATTTACTGTGTGTCCCTGAGAAAGTTACTTTGTGTCTCTTAACCTCAGTTCCCTCACATGCCAAATGGGAATAATGGTCCTTATCTGGACCGTTGTGAGGAAGGTGATTTATAAATTGTAGAGCTCTGTAGAAATGAGAGCTATTGTTAGCTATTGTTATTAGGCAGCCATGCTGGGCTTCCCTGTCATTTATAACAGTCATCCAGAGGCTGACAGATTCTTCCCTCTTCATCTCTTCCCCTCCCCCTCTCTACTAAATCTGTTTAAACTAGCCAGGCAGGGTGAGGTGGGGAGGCCACAGAGAAGCTACGTGCATGTTTGTTTTCCTTTGGGGTTTATATCAACATTGGTCTTGACATTTCGCCTGTTATTATGTGTGGTTCTTTGGAGGGCGAAATAATATTTTCTTTTGCTTGAGTGAAGGACAAAGTTCAGGCATAGCTCTTGGCCCCAGATGGATTCCCCTCCTCCCCAGTACTTGGTGCGCTACAGATCCACTTGGCTGCATCCAGCTGTCGCCTGGTGGCTCTGCTTGTATCGGCCAAGCTGGCTGCGGCACCTCGGGGTTACCATCTTCCCCGTACCTCCCACCCTCGTGCCCCCATCCCCAACTAGGTCAGGAATCTGTTCTTCTGAAATACTAAGTGCCAATGATGTAGGATTTAGAGATGGAAAGGAAATTGGAATTTAGTCCCCTTGTTTTTACATATGAGAAAACCGAGACCCATAGAAAAGTGACTTGGTCACTTGGGTAATAAGTAGAACAAGTGACAAATGATTCTCAGGATAAGACACAATCATTCCTCTTTGGTGCATCCTTCATTAAGAGAGGAAGAGCCAGCCTTCTGGCCCCAGCTTTTTTTTTTTTTTTTTTTTTTTGACTGAGAAAAGACCATAGAGTTTGTTTTTTTTACACAGCAGAACATGAAAGGATTCAATTTAAAGCTATAAATTTCCATTTCAAGAAAACCTATATAATAAATACTACACTTTGTCCTCAAAGCTTTCCAGCCTTTCTTTGCTTCCTTGTAGGTTTTCCACTGCTCTGTGCTGTACACTTTTTATTTTATTTTTCCCCTACCCCAGGGAGGCTATAATGAGGTGTGGATATATATATATACATATATATATGCATATATATATGTATACACACATATGTATATGTATACACATATATATATGGATACATATATATACATATACATAGATATCTATAAACATACACATATATACTCATACACATAATGCCAGACCATACTATGCTTATTCCTACTTGTCATCTGTTTCTCTGAAGGTGGATAGCGTCTTCCTTCGTAGGTCCAAATCTTTCCTTGTTTTTCTAAATCAACCAGCTCATCATTTCCTACAGCACATTAATATTCCAACCCAGTCACATTCTTTCTAAGAGATTGTCTATGAAAGTTTTTTCCCCCAATTTTCTGCATTCCTTCTCTTCTTGGCAGCATAGGTTTTATTTATATGAGAAAATTTTGTTTTAAAATAATCAAAATTATCCATTTTATACTTCAATAATGCTCTCACCTTATAATGTGGTTTAAGGTCCGATATTACTGAATCTGTTTCCTTCACATCTTTTTTCCCTGGTGTCCTTGAAGTTCCTGACCCTCTACTCTTCCAAATGAACTCCTCGCCCTAACTTTGACCAGCCCTGCCTTTTCTTTTCTTGCTTAGAATTATAGAAAGGCAGAGGCAGAAGAAGAGACAGATGTCCCCAGTGCCTGAATTTTCTGAGGTTATAAAGCTGACTCCATCTGTGGTATGGGCAGGCTTGGCCCTGGGATGCCAGTTTTTCAGAGATGGATTCTCCATTCTGTGGGATTTGTCATCCTCATTGTGAGTGGTTCAGAAACACACACCTGAGTGATCAGCAATGCACAACTGGCATCCACACCCCTCCTCTCCCCCTCTCCCATGGTTGAATGTTTGACCAAGTAGCAAGCATATCTACCAATACTTTCCAAAAGTATCCCACCCCATGCAATGGCATGCAGAAGAAGAGAATTTAGAAGAAATTAAGAAATCAGATACTCAAGCATGGCACAGGGAAAGAGAAGGTAGCTATAGCCACACACTGTGATGTGTTTCATATCCTCTACCCTTCTTGTATCCTATAAGAATCAGTGACAGGCATACCCTGATCTCAGCCATCTAATTTTGCCTGCTTGATTCTCTTTCAGCAGGACAGGTCAGCATCAAATAAAACAATGTTGGGCTCCACATCTGGAACATATGTGAACATGTCATCCAGGGATGTACTTGCCTGAATCGTTAGGCTTGCCTGTTATGTACTTGTGTGATTTTTGCATCTCACTCTTGGCACTTGCCTGTTTGGATCTATGGAGCTATGCCTTGCTTTGTGTTCCTATGTGAATGGGGACCCTCCCAGAAACACCTATTGATATGAGTCTATCTGAGGGCAGTCGAAGGGAATCAGGAAGCTAGCCTAAGCCAGTCAAATTATGTAAGACAGCTGATTCTCGCTTTCCTGCTACCTCACAACACAAGAATAATTTGCCTGGGAGCCCTCATAACCTAGGGCTGCATGGCAGGAACACAAGTCAATATTGCCTCTCTACATACATTATCTCATATGAGCCTCACAATAGGCCTTTGAGGTAGGCTCTCATGATTTCTATTTTACAGCTGGGGAAACTGGGGCTCTGAGAATTTAAATGCCACATACCACTCTGTCCCTTCCCTGAGGAAATCCGTTTTGGATTTGTCTAGGTGAGCTCTCCAGCTGAGATGGAATCTCTAGGGTGTTTGATCCCAGATGGTAATGTGAACAGAAGTAAGGATTTGCTCTCACAGTGTCTTTGAGAGGAACAAAGGCTAAAGAGAGACCCTTTCCTCCCCTGTTGGTTCAGGGGAGGCCAGAACCAGAGTCACAAATCTGAAGACAAAGATCTCACTCCATGTGGCCACTTGCAAACACATCCTTTTCTTGCTTCCATTCTTTTCATTTGTTAAGCACCTACTATGTGCCAGGTACTATGCTAGGCACTGATACAAATACTATGAAAGACACAATCCTACTGACAAACTGACATTATTTCTCTTTTTAAAAAAAATCTGAACTTAAAGCACTTTATTTTTGTGAGGCAATTAGGGGTTAAGTGACTTGCCCAGTCACACAGCTAGTAAGTTTTATGTGTCTGAAGTCACATTTGAACTCAGGTCCATCCTGACTCCAGGACTGGTGCTCTAGCCACTGTGCCACTTAGCTGCCCCCGCTAAAGTACTTTAAAAAGAGCCTTTCCATACACACAACAAAACTCAAAGGAGCATTCTTTAGGAAACTAGTGTATCTCCATTAGTGTATCTCCACGCTTACTTTCCCTGATTGTTTCTTAAACAAACTTACCTTTCCGATTTTCTTAAAGGAAAACTGCTGATTCTGTTTGTTATTAAAAGAAAAATCCAAACCAAGCCATATTTGTGTTTGATAACTCAACTGGCTACCCATTTGGCTCTTTATTTCCCAGGCCAGCTTCCTGTTGCTCACACTTCACAATTCAAAGTGTTAACAAAAACCAAACCAAAATACAGGCGCTTACATGTTATTTTTAATGCCCCAAACCAGCTTTTTTTCTTTTTTAACCAAGAGAAAAAAATCTGTGTTTAATTCCCCCTGAATAAAATAACACTAACCCTTTGCAGCTGAGAGAAGGTACAGGGTGGGACCCAACAAAGCATTTACAGAGCCTCCAAAACTCCTTACCACCAGGATACTGAGACGAGGAATCCCACTGGCCTGTCACCTCTCTGCACTCTTCCTACTGCTCTGTGGTTTACATCGAGATGAAATCTTATCTGTCCAAGCTCTCTAATACCAGGCTGGGGCAGGAAGCTACTGAACCAAACAACAGGGGAAAGGGGAAAATGAGCTCTTAGCATGTGGCCCCTCGAGCTCTGCAGAGCCAGACCCCTGATTGGAAGTGAAGAGACCTCCAGCCTTGAGGTTGGCTGTTTCTTTCAGGCCTTTGGAGAAAATCTGTCTAGTTATATGAGTTGGTTGGTTGTCTTTGGAACCTTTCTGTTAAGGTCTGAGTCACAGGAACTATGTCTTATCTGTATGTTGATACCCTGGAAAAGGTTCCTCCTTGGGAGTGTACCTATTACTCTCTAGAAGTTATTAGGAAGGGACTTAGGAGTTGATCCAGTCAGGGCCTCTATGCCCTACAGCCCCCCAGAACTCCAGGGCTTCCTTGATATTTCCAAATGTTTACCGGTGCATGCCATGACACTGATGAAGATGTGGGGCCAAATAGAGAGTAGGGTGACAACCATGAAGTTCAAGCTGCAAAGAGCTGCTTCATTTATGCATGTGTTTATTCATGTATTCATCCATCCATCCATCCATCCATCCATCCATCCATCCATCACCTATTGAAGCAATGTAATAAGTAGAAAGAACACAGAATTTGGAGTCTAGAGATCTGGGTTCAACCTCTCTAACACTAACTCTGGGCGAGTCATTTTACTTCTTAGAACCTCAGTTTTCACATCTATAAAATGTGGGTAATAGAACTTGTAATATCCACTTCAAAGAAATGCCAGTACTTATTATCTATTCAACAGGCAAATATATTAAGCACTCACAGAGTCAGGGTGCTATGATAGCAGGATTCCTAATTTTGGAATCTGAAGACCTAGGTTCAAGTCCGGGTTCTGACACTTATTGACTATCGATTGACTATTGGAATGGCACAAATGCTTGTGTTTCAGGTGAGTTAAACTGCCACCACCTTGATCACCACCTCTCTTCAAACCCCGTTGGAGATAATCCAAGATCTTAAACTGTAGAGCCTTTGGAACATCAGGGCTCCCAGCCCAGTGTCCTCAGACATTGTCCTGGGAAGGAACCCTCATGGAGATGCAATCTGGCAACCACTCCTACAAGTGCTACTGAAGACCCAGAAAAGAAAGTTCTCATCACCAAAAGCCTTGGCACTATCAAATACTTCAACACCAGAAACGGATGTGATTTTATCAATGAGAATGGTATTAAAAAACAAGCATGGCCACCTGTTCTGCTGCTATACCCTAGGGATCGTGGAGCCTTTCCATCTTACTGGCAGCTAAAGGCGTCATAAGTATTATCTGCCCCTGCTCGAATTTGAGCTCCTCAAGAGCTGGGACTGTCTTACTTTTCTATTTGTATCTTTAGTGTTTAGCACAGTACTTTGCACATAGTAAGTGCTTCATTCATTCATCCGTCCATCCATCCATCCATCCATCCATCCATCCATCCATCTATCCATTCAAATAGTTCACAATTCTGTAGCACACTGAAAGTTAAAAAATTCCTCAAAACCACCTTGGGGGGCAGTGGATGGGTAGGCAGTGCAAGAATGATTATTTCCATTTTACAGATGAAGCAACTGAAAGACTCAGAGAGACTAATTTGCCCATGATCACACATATGGTTAGCACTAGAGTTAAGATTCAAACCCAAGTCTTTGTATTCCAAGCTCTTTCTCCTATGCCAAGGTGAAATGAGAGAGATTTTTATCTTCTTTTTGTTACTGGAAAAGATATAGCAAATTAAACTGCCAAGAAAGATCCCATCTGTAAAGCAGTCTTTCCATTTTGTTAATATGCTCCTTATAAACACAGCATTCATTTAGAGTTCCACGTAAAGAAGTCACAACAATCTGGGTGGGATCCATTCCCGGGTTGTTGCTTTGCATTAAACAACTTGTGGTAAACATAATGTATTTGCTGGAGAGAGACCGACCATCTCTGTGCATTCTAGCAGTTGTCGAATGTGTTTGATATTCCTCCAGCCTGGCCCACATTCGGAATTCTGCCAGCAAAGGCGACCGATAATCATTTCAGTCCCGCGTATCTGCCGTTCATCACCAAGAGCTGCACAGCAGAAACAACTCCAACATGATGCCCCACACCCTCAGCTGCTCACTTTCATTCCCGACCTTTGACGGAAACTCGTCTCGCTCATCGCCACACATCAGGATTAATTACTGTTGAGCGACACTGCCATCCGTGCGCTTTCTCCTAGGCTTGAGGCTGTATCTTTTTAAGCAGTGCATGGGCGTGCTCACTTGTTCTCATATACCCACACACTTTGGAAACTCTCCCCTAAGTTCTGAGAAGTGAGGAGTCTTAGGGAGAAAAATGCATTCTGGGAGTGTGGCTGTATAGCAATCTGACTGGTGAACAAATTCCAGACACTCAAGGAAGCTGGGAGCTCATATAGAGCCTCATATTAAAAAAAAAAAAAGAGTGGGCAGGAATCTTGGTGATTTTTTTGATGGTATCTCTATAGGACGTGTAATGTAGTGACAAATTTTGGACTAAAGATAGAAATGGGTTTGAGTCTCTGGCACTAATTGCATGACTTCAGGCATAGCACTTTGCCTCTTTGGGACTCAGTTTCCTCATCTTTCCATGTACTTTATGCCCCAGCTAAACTGGAAAACTCTTTGCCTCCTCAAAAAACTCTTTTTCCTCTCTCTCTGTCTCTCTCTGTCTTTGTCTCTGTCTTTGTCTCTCTCTGCCTCTCTCTTTCCTCTCTCTGTCTCTCTGTCTGTCTCTGTTTCTGTCTCTTTCTGTCTCTGTCTCTGTCTGTCTGTCTGTCTCTCCCTCCCTCCCTCCTTCCCTCTCCCTCTCTCTCCCTCCCTCCCTCCCTCCCTTTCCCTCCGTCTCTTACCTTACCTCTGCTTACCACAGCACCTGGCACATCCTTCCTTCCCTCCCTCCCTCCTTCCTTCCTTTCTTCCTTAGTTTGTTCCTTCCTTCATTTCTTCCTTCCTTGCTCTCTCCCCCTCCCTCCTCCCTTTCTATATCTTTCATTTTCACATAACCTTCATTTCTGAATATATCCTACGTCTCCCTGGTAAGCCATTCCATGTATGAAAAAAAAGATAGGGAAAAAAGCTAACAAAACTAATAGACACATCAGCCACACCTGACAGCATATGCAGTTTTTCACACTCATAGTCTCCCACTTCTACAAAGAAGAGAAGGAGATGCAATTTCCTATCTCTTTTTTGGAGGCAAGCTTAGTCATTATAATTATAGAGCATTTATTTCTTTTTGTTGTAGTTGTTGTTCTTTCCATTTTTATCATTGTAATCATTATATAGATTGTTTTCCTGGTTCTTAGCAATTCATATGTCTTCCCAAGCTTCCCGTCTTCTCAAATTTCCCATTGCTTTTCAGACATCTCAGACTGGATGTCCAGGAGACACCTTAAACTCTCTGTGTCCAAATCTTTACCCCTAACTCCACCCCCTCTTCTAGCTTCCTTATTACTCTTGAGGGCAGCATCATCCTCCCAGCACTGTTCATTCTTATCCTCAGGCTCACAACCCGGTGTCACACTTCACTCCTCTCTATCTCTCACCCTCCATATCCAATGTATTGCCAAGGCCTGTCGACATCACCTTTGCCACATCTCTTAAATATGCCCCCTTCTCTTCTCTGATAATGCTGACATCATCTCATGGCAGCAATAACCTGCTGGTGTGTCTGCCTGCCTCGAGTCTCCCCCCTCCAATCCATCCTCCATTCAGCCACCAAAGTAATTTTCCTAAAGTAAAGGTCTCACCATGTCACTCCAGTACTCAATGAACTCCAGTGGCTCCCTATTGCCTCCAGGATCAAACACAAATCCTCTGTTTGATGTTCAAAGCCCTTCATAACTTACCCTGACTCCCCATTTCCAGTCTTCTTACACCTTACTCCTTACCATGTACTCTTCAGTTTGGTGACACAGGTCTCCTTGCTGTTGTATGAACCAGACTCTCCATCCCACAGCTCTAGGAATTTTCTCTGGCTGTTTGTCATGACTGGAATGTTCTCCCTCCTCATCTCTGCCTCCTGGCTTCCTTTAAGTACTGGTCAAAATCCCATTGTCTACGGAAAACCTCCAACCCTTCTTAATTTTAGTGCCTTCTCTCTGTTAATTATTTCCTGTTTCGCTTTATAAAACTTGTTTACATGTATTTGTTTGCTCATTGCCTCCCCCATTACATTGTAAGCTCCTTAAGGGCAGGACTGTCATTCTTCTCTTTTTGTATTCTCAGCACTTAGCACAATGCCTGGCACATAGTAGGCATTTAATAAATGTTGATTGACTGCTTCTCTGAAGTCTTCATATTCATTGATTCTTATTCTTTCTCATTCACTTACTGACATTTGTTTAGTCACCCCTCTTTTCACACCTTCATGTCTTTGTTCAGGTTGCCCTTTATGTCTGGGATGCCCTCTTAATTTTTTCTTATTGTAGTCTGCCCCATCCATTAAAGGCCGTATCAAATTCCCATCTCCTTGAAGAAGCCTTCACTGACCCGCTGGGTGGTAATAACTTTTCCTGAAATCTCAGCCATAATTTTGATTTGTATCTTGAATGAATATATATTAATATATGATTGTGTATTATATATTATAATATATATAAGGTATATGTATATATTGTTTATATATCCCATATTTCTATATTTTCTATATTCTATATTTTTATAGATTCTGTAACTATTTATATATTCTATGTATTTTAAATATTCTATAATTGTATTGGTCCCTTACCTCCCTAGATAAGAATATCCCTAGATACTAGGCTCTTTGAGGGCAGGGACTATATCTCACCTAATTTTTTTGTCTCTACCAGCACCCAGCACAATGCTCTATAAACATCTATCACACAATGTTTTGCAATTAACTGATCAAAGTGGAATCTTGGTGTAGCCATTTATTGAGTCGAGAGGATGACTTTGTACATCTCTTACTAGGGAAACCTCTGGTTGGTCTCCTTTCTTTTTTGAAGGTCTCCAGGTTTGGTTCTGAATCTAAGAAGTGGTGGAGGGGGAGTGGGATCCCTGCTACCAGTGGTGGATTCTAGATTATTCCTTAATATACTGCTTGAGTCAGTGCAGAGACAAATGGGAAAGTGAGTTGCCTTCATTGGCCATCAGCAAGAAGAAGTTGGTTGGCCATTTTCTCTTAGGTGGGTTGGAGTGCAGATGCCATTTGGATATGGGTTAAGACTAAATCACTTTTGAAATTCCTTCCAGCTCTAAAATCCTTTGATTCTCTGAGCTGCAAAATGGGAGAGGGGAAGGTGAGAGGGAAGGGTGACCTAGATAATTTCTAAGGTCCCTTCCAGCTCTAACATTCAATGTTCTATATTCTAATATTCTGTGTACTAAGGTCCCTTCTGGCTCTAATATTTAATGTTCTAAGGTCCCTTCTGACTCTAATATTCAATGGTCTATGTTATAATGTTCGATGTTCTAAGACTGCTTTCTAGCTTTAATATATAGTTTTCTATAGTCTAATACTCTATGTTAGAAGCCCCCCCCACACACACACTAAAATTCTATGACTCTCAGACTTTACAGCTTTCTCACTGTCTATCAGGTTGACATGGAAAGGTGTACAAATGAAAGGGAATATCAGCCTCTCTCTCTCTCTCTCTCTGGGTCTGTGTGTGTGTGTGTCTCTGTCTCTGTCTCTGTCTCTCTCTTTCTCTGTCTCTCTGTCCTTTCATTATGTGACTATCATGTGTCATGCCCCCTGCTCAGCCCTGGGATGGGGTAGGAACTGGGCCTGTGATTTCATTGATATAGGGAACTCTTAGATGAGGAAACTACCTCAACCAATAAAAGATTAGGCTTTTTTCTGCAGTTTATAGTCTTAGAGTTTCTCCTAGAGCCCTGAGAGGTTACAAAGTTCTGCCAGGATCACACAGAAATAAACAGAAGGAAACCATTTCACTCTCCAGGGGCAGCCTCTGGGTCTGAGCTCCTGGCACAGAATGGAGAATGTGGTCTTCACTTAATGAAATTCAACAAATAATTATTGATAGCCTCCAGAGTGCTTAGTCCTATACTAAGTCCTGGGTCCTTTTCCCCCAAGAGCTTACAATCCATTTGGTATAGTAATAACAGTAATAGTAAGAATTCCCATTTCTATATCATTGTGAGGCTTACATGGTATGTTCCTCACAACTACCTTGTGAGTACAAGGATTATCTTCTCCATTTTATAGAGGAGAAAACTGAGGCTCAGACAAGGTAAGTGATTTGCCCAGGGTCACATAGTTAGGAAGTACCTGAGGCAGAATTTGACCTTGGGTCTTCATGATACCCAAGTCCAGCTTTCGACAGGGGCGGTAATTGTGGTTCAGAAAGATGACAAGTGGCTTGCTCAAGAGGCCAGCTGCTGGAGTAGGAGGAGGAATGGACGATTACCCTTCTGTGAACATTCCAAGGGTCTGTGACTTCATCTAAATGGCTGTTTCCTCTGTTGTGCAAATCACAGTCCCCATGCCACGGCTTCATGAGCTAAAATAATAACAACTTGCATTTATAGAGAGCTTTACATCCATTATCTTACTTAATCCTCCTGATAGCTCATAGGTGATACAAGTGGCATTAGACCCATTTTGCAGATGAAGAAATGAGACTCGGGAGGTCAAGCAACATATTCAAATTCCAGTAAATAGAAGAGCCAAGATTTAAACTTTTAAACCTTTTTTTTCCCCTACTGATTTCAGGTCTAGAATTCTTTCCACCACATCAGGCTTCCCTGAAGGATTAGAAACACATCAGGAAACCATCAGCTTGAGGGGGTTCTGGAGAGGGGGAAGGGCACCTTCTGCTTTGGGGATAGTGGTGTGGGGGAAGGGTGGAAGAATGGCCTGATTTTAGTTCTATACATCTAGATAGATGAACCTCAGGCTGTTTTAAACTCGTTTTTAGCACCAGCTGCTAAAGTTATTGACCTCCTCCCAGAAGACCATCCTTTTCCCCATTCTCAAGGGCATGTAGCAACATAAGATCTGTCTGTCTGACATCATGGAGCTCATAGTGTAGTTGGGTAGTAAGACAAACACACAAAATTAGATGGTGAGTGGAGTGACCCAAGGATCTATGCTTGACTGTGACTATTCAACCTTTTTTTTTAATGCCTTAGATGAAGGCATAGATGACGTTTGTCAAATTCACATATATTACGAAGTTAGTGAGGGAGCTAATATTTTAACTGACAGAGTACAACCCCAAAGCTCCCAATAGTCCAGAATAGTTGGCTGAATTGAATGTCAAGAAACTCAGTGGGGATAGATGTAAAGTTTTACAGTTGGGGGTGTGTGTGAAAAATCAATTGCATAGGTTCAAGAAGAAGATGATGTGATTAGACAGTCCTTCATGTTAAAAAAAAAAGCTGGAGGTCTAAGTGAACTGCAAGCTTAACCTGAATCAGTAGCCAAAAGAGTTAATACTTTCATAGACTGCATTAAAAGAACCATGGTGTCCAGAACTAGGGAGTGATAGCTCACCTATACTCTGTCCTGGTCATATCACATCTGAAATATAGGCAAGCTGGAATGTGTTCAGAGAACGGTAACCTCAGGGATTTATGAAAGGACTGGAAAACATGCATTATGAGAACTGGTAGACTTAAATAAGGATTTTAAGCCTGGAGAAGAGAAGATAGCATGTAATACAATAGTTAGAACACTAGGTTTGGAGTCAGAAAACCTGCGTTTGAGGTGGTCAAGTAGAAGTATGTCCTACTCACCTGAAATGTTGAGATGGGGATTCCTGTTCACAGGTATGGATTGGTCTAGATGCCCTCATTTCAGAGCTGTAACTAGCATAGGGTGAATGGGGTTTTACATCAGGGTGACAACATCTGGCAAGCTACATTTCTTCCTTCAAATGACCTTGCCTTTGCCAGGCCCTGCTGACTGCTCGAGCTACTACTACCGGGGTACTATGTCCTCCACCAACCTACATGACAGTGAGGGTTGGGGAATGGGGGACTCTTCTGGCATAGTTCTGCCACTGGTTTTACTGTCCTCTGTAAAAATGCATTCTCCCCACCTATCCACTACTTTCGCCTTTAAGTAATGGCTCAATAACCAGGACCATATTGACTTAGTTTTGAGGAATCTAGTTCTATGTCATGATTTCTGCTGAGCACCACTTACAATCATTACTACTACTACCTAATAATAATAAGTCCTCATTTACATAGTACTTGCAAAATGGGGTTCAAATGAGATAATATATATAAACAAATCTCTATAACATTATATAAATGTGAATTATTATTGGCTATAATTAACCTGTTAATAATAATATTGATATTCCCATTTTACAGAAGAGAAAGTTTAGCTTCAGAGATATAAAATTCTTTTTTTAGTGTCACATGGCTAGTAAATGTTGGAGCTGGGACTAGAACTCAGGTATTCTGATCTTTAAATTCAATATTCTTCCCATCAGCCCATGTTTCTCTACCTTGGTTATATACACATTTAATACAACCCTCATGCCAGAGTTTCCTTCTGGACACAAAGGGCCTGGGGCCTTCTTGTTTCTCTGACTCACTGAATCAATCCAGGTGAACCCTGAGAATGTCAGTATCTGGCACTCTTCCCAAGAAGATCCCCTTGCAAGCACTTGAGCTTACAGAGATAATAACAAAAAGGAAGGAAGGAAGGAAGGAAGGAAGGAAGGAAGGAAGGAAGGAAGGAAGGAAGGAAGGAAGGAAGGAAGGAAGGAA
>NW_020954564.1:49524021-49548052 GCF_900497805.2 Vombatus ursinus | reverse complement strand
GAAGGAAGGAAGGAAGGAAGGAAGGAAGGAAGGAAGGAAGGAAGGAAAGGAAGGAAGGAAAGGAAGGAAGAAAGGAAGGAAGGAAGGAAGGAAGGAAGGGAAAATGTGTTAAATGAAAAGAAATTAATGAATTCAGAAAAGACTTGTATCTGAGCCTTTGGAGAATCAAGAGATGCCCTTCAATGGGCAACCCTCTCATAGGTGACCTATATTTTGTGTGGGGCATCAGCAAATGAGTTACCTCCTCTCCATCACTGCTCTTCCTGGGGATGAATTGACAGAGGTGTCAAACACCAGACCAGGCTGCATTGCAGCCAGCAACACTCCAGATTTCAGCCAGAATCAAATTAAATTGTAATTGGGGAACATTAAACAAAATAAACAAAAATACCATAGAACATAACATTAATATGTAGTTTTCTATGTCAATATACAGCCCACAGGGATGCTTGTGCATGTTGGTCCCCTTTTCTACTTGAGTTTGACACCACTGGTCTATACCATGTTGTTCTTTGTCTCTGCTATCCTGCTGTTTTCATAGGAGGTCTCCTCAGTAGCAAACATATACTCCACGCCACCAGGAGCCATGGGGCTCTTCCTTCTTTGCCTCTATCCCTCAGCTCCCAATTCTACCAGCAGATAGGACTCATCACTTTCCCCAAGGGACTAGCTTACTAATATCTTATCCCCACAGCAATTATCCTAAAGCCTTACCTGGTCAGGTAGAAAGCTTCAAAATAAACCCCAGTGCCCATCTCAGGGTCACTATAGCTCCTGCCTTTTCACATCAAAGTTCTTTCAGGTGCTTTGGAAATGTGCCTAATTGCAATGTTCAACTACCTCTCTATGTAACAACCCATATGGGGTTGATGGTGAAGCATTCTCTCTGACATCTCTCCTCTTCCTGCTCTCTGTATTCTTGAGGGGAAGGCAATGCCCTCCCTTTATCCCCAAATGGGTCTTCCATTTCCTTCTTCCTCTGATGGCAGCTGGGCCCAGTTATTGAAATTATCCCAGGGATGCTTTGAGAGAGATCTCTGAGAGGGAGGAGGTGGGGCTGAGCCAGCTGGTTCCAGTGCAGGCATCTGTGCTAAGAAAGAAGGAGATTTTTGTAGTCTTTGTTACATTAATAATTAACAACACATTTATGTAGCAATTTAAAGTATTCTTCCTCTCTATAACTTCGCCAGGAAGAAAGCACACATTATTATCCCCACTTTACAGATAAGGAAACTGAGGCTGAAAGCTGAAGTACTCTGTGATAAAGAGAACTGGCACTCAAACCTGTGTTCTGATTCCAATTCCATTGCTATTTGCATGACCTCATCCTGCCTTCCTGGTTTTAAAAGAAATAAGTTAGCAAATCAGGGAAATGCTGATCAGTTGCATGCTTTATACCTCATTGCAGGTGGCAGCTAGGTAGAATAGTGGATAGAATGCTGGGTTTGGAATTGGGAAGACCAGAGTTCAAATTCATCCTCAGATACTAGATGTATGACTCTAGACATGTCTCTAAAGCTTTGTTTGCCTCAGTTTTCTCAACTGTAAAATAGGGATAATAATAGTAGCACCTATCTCCAATGGGACAGACATATCAGGATCCCTCAATCAAAAGCCTAGGCAATAGATCTTTGCTCACCATCATGGAGTTGGATAAGTCTCTTTTCCCACCAGGAGGCAATGAGACAGGGTTGAACTGGTTCTTTCAAACAGTTTGCCTGCCTCTGGGATTGTGAATAATTCTTTTGTCCACCCCCTCACTTGTTAGCCCAGCTGAGACCTGGGGACCCAGGAGAAGGAGCAAGATGACCCACTAATTGCAGCAAGGAGGATAATACTGGAAATGCAACCCTGCCTTCTCTCAGCCCAGCCCCATCAGCCCTAATCTCTGTGTCATGGAGGCCTGGGAATCAAGAAATATGGGTTCAAGCCCCAGCTCTGCTGCTGACTCATAGTGAGACCTGAGCCAACCCTCTGGGACTCAGTTTTCTCTTTCTTAAAATGAGGGGGTTGGACTCAGGGGTTCTTAACCTAGGGTCAGAGAACTTATTTTTTAAAAATACACATATTTTATGACTGTATTTCAATATAACTGGCTTCCTTTGTAATCCCAGCAATAAAATTTTATTTTGTGCATTTGAAAAGTTATTCCTAGATGGGGTCCCATAGGCTTTGCCAGACTGCCAAAAGGTTGACACAAAAAAGGTTAAGAACCTCTGGTTCAGTGATGTCGTACCTTCCTTGCAGCTCTAATGTTTCTAAGTGCCAACATTTTCTCTTTTGAGGCTCCTTTGTTTCTAACATCCTGTCTTCTATGTTTGTTCTCACATCCTATGCTCTAAGGTCCATTACAGCATTGACATTCTATGAATCTCTAACATGCCAGTCCAGCACTGTCGCCAAGCTGTGGGACCAGCCCCATCTCTTCATAGCTGTCTGCCCTTATGGTACTACCAATATGGTAATGGCGGTTCAACCCTCACAGGGACCATTGCTAATGCCTGTATTTCTGTTGCTGAAGATATTAACTTGGGCTGAGTATTCTCAGGATCTCACTTTCAGACTGGGATTGGACCATTGTGTCCTCATAAGGTCCAAATTAAAAACAACAACAACAACAACAACACATGTCCATTTGCAAAATTATCCCTCCTCCTCTATCGCCCCCATAATTGGACATTCTGGGGAAGAAGGACCATTGAACTGCTCATTCTGTACAAATTAACCTAATCCCACCACACCCTCTGGAGCAGAGAATGTCAGTGCTCTCCCTGCTAGAGGTACTCTGGGCTTCCGCACAGCAGACAATAGAAATCAAGGTTCTTTGTCAATTTGTGAGTGTGTGTGGGGGGGGGGGATGGTGGGAGAGGCAGGGGAATATTGAAGGGGTGTATGTGAAGTGGTAATGGGTTAAATGAATATTTTAATGATCAGAAGCTGGCGTGGTGTTTCAGAAAGAGGGCCAACACTGTGATGTCAACCACAGTGATGTTATGTCCTGGGTTTGTAATCAACTGACTTTGTGGCCTTGAGAAAACCCCTTCCCATATCTGAGCCTCAGTTTCTTCATCAAGGGGTTAGATTAAATGACCCCTAAATTCCCCATCAGTTCTAAATTAGTAATCTGGATTCTAAGGGATGCATAAACTGAGGCATTAGACTAGATGACCTATAGGAATCATTTCGACTCTATCTTTTCATGCTCCTTTGGATTTGGGGATATTATCCCCATGATCGTGTCATTCCCTCTTCCACCAATGAACTCACATGGTAGAAATGAAGAAAAAAATAGGAAGGTGGAGGGTAATGTGGAAACAAAATTGCCCAGAGCAGTTGAGAGATGTGAGAACAGGAAGATTTTACCTGGTTAAGGTGTGCATGATGTAACCAGGATTAGAGAATGGCCGGTGATCCCTCCAGATTGAACTGAGGGGGTGGCATAGATCCTTAAGCGTCCAAGTAGGTTAAGCATAGAATCCCGGGAGCAGAGTAGATTCCCATACTAGCTCCAGAGACAGCAATCAGACTCAAAGAACCATGAGGGATCTTAGTCTACAGAATGATAGATTGTGGAAGGTAGGGTTGAAAGGGATCTCAGAGTTTGGAATGTTAGGCTGCAAATGAATTTAAGGCTCATCTAATCCAATCTCTACATTTTACAGAGGGGGAAAATGAACAATAACAAAATAATAATTAAAAAATATGGCTGTCTTCATGGGGCACGTATCCAAGATGTGACAGCAAATCTTTCAAGATTTATCAAATCACTGAGTATTCTGGGTATTTTATACTGCCAGAAGGAACCTAGAAAATATTTCTTAGGATTGTGAAGTCTTGAGGAAGAAACAGAAAACTTTAAATGGAGGAGAGTTTCATCATAAATATTGATTAAAGGCAAAGACTTTGAGAAGAGAAGGGCAGATTTTGGAAGTAAAAGACTGACTAAGAAAAGGATTTGTATTTTATTTCATGGCTTAAAATATAGGGACAATGGGCAGGGTCTGAGTATACCTAACAAAGTCTGGTAAAAATATGCTCTCTACAGTCTTGAAATTCCAATTGAAAGGGCTTTAAATTGAAAAGGGAGGAGGAAAGAGAAAACTGCCCCCCCGCAAGTTAGTGTACTATAAAGAATAGCTACAATGTAGGAAAAATAACAGTAGAGGAACTCCCAAATTCACAAGAGACAAAATCAAAGAAAGAAGTCAGCAATAAATTCACCTTTCTAGTTTTCTCTTTCCTCTTGTGTTTGTATTTCAGAGTTTCTACTCAGCGTTGGCCTTTTTTGACAGAAATTCTTCAAAACCCCTTATTCCATTAATGGTCTATTCTCTCTTCAATGATTATATGCCTCTTTTTTTTTTCTGGTGAAGCAGTTGGGGTTAAGTAACTTGCCCAGAGTCACACAGCTAGTGAGTGTTATGGGTCTGAGGCTGGATTTGAACTCAGGTCCTCCTGATTCCAGGGCCAGTGCTCTACTCACTGCGACATCTAGCTGCCCCCATTATATGTCTCTTTGAAGGGTAAGTTATTCTTGGTTATTGGCTTGCATAAAAACATTTAAAAATATTCATGTTCCAAGATCTCTCATTGATAGTAGAAACTGCTAGGCCATCTGTGATACTGACTGTGGTTCCTTAATACTAGATCTCTGCCTATTTGCAGTACTTTCTTCTTTCCTTTGACCTGGAAACTCTAGATTTTGATAATGACATTCCTGGCACTTTTTCTTTTCAAGTTTTTTTTTAGAAGGTGATCAGTAGATTCTTTGTATTTTTACTTTGTCCTCTAGTTCAAATATATAGTTATTTTCATTATTTTCTTTTTTAAAAGTTTTCATAATGACAGTTTTTATTTGTGATTTCCTGAAATATATTGTCTAGGCTTTTAGAAACATTATGTTTTTCAGGGAGTCTGGTGATTGCTTAAAGTATCTCTCCACCTGTTTTCCAGGTAAGTTGTTTCTTATATCAGATAACTTACATTTTTTCCATTTAATCTTTTGATTTTGTTTTAATATTTTTTACTGTCTCATTCAGTCATTGATTTCTGTTTGCTTTATTCTAATTTTCAGGAATTTCATTACTTGGACAGGATCAAGCACTTTCTGAATTAAACTATTTATTCTCCTTCCAATTTTTTCCTATGGTGCTTTTTTTTTCATTTTTAAAATTTCATGTTTTATTTCTTCCAGGCTTTTATGTAGCCTTTGTGAAAAATCCATTTTTTCCTTTGAGTCTGTGCTTTCAATAATTGTGAAACTATTTACTACTAGGTTGGATTTTGGAGTGGTTATTTCTAGGTCTATAATAATTCTTTATACTGATCAGTGCTTTTTCTGTTTTCTTAAAGCTCCAGCCCTAGTTTCTAACTTGGGTGTTTATACCAGGACCAAGCTCTACTTCTTAATAATTTTTGGGTGGGGTGGTCATCCTGGTGGTCTTGACCTGGATAACTTTGGTTCCTATGCTGATCTGAACCTCCCAGGATATGTCTATGTCAACAGCATCTATAGGTTTTAACCCTCCTTTGGCTGAGGTTCAGAGCATTGTATCTTTTTTTTCTTTTTTCTTTTTGGTGAGGCGATTGGGGTTAAGTGTCTTGCTCAGGGTCACACAGCTAGTAAGTGTTCAGTGTCTGAGTCTGGATTTGAACTCAGGTCCTCCTGACTCCAAGGCCAGAGCTCTATTCATTGTGCCACCTAGGTGCCCCAGAGCATTGTATCTTTGGGGGACTTTTGGCATCTTAAGACAGAATGCTATTGATCTTACAACCTCTAGAGTTCTAGAGTGAGCATTTTTGAGACTGAACTGATCACTCACTCCAAGGTCCACATTATGGGTTTCCAACCACCATGGGAATTTCTCATCAGAGCCCTCTGCTCTCACTGCTTCCAGATGCAATATCCTTCTAGCTACACATATCTCTAGTCCATTTCCAGCTGTATTAGGAGTATTCTATCTTGTTAGTCTATGCTGGCACTGGCTTTTATGGCAAGCCCCCTTTCCTCTTGTCCATGGACTTCTAGTTGACTTTTCATGCAATTCTGAGGCAGATGAACTCAGCTACTCTAGTTTCTGGTTGGATTTCTTGATCATTATTCAGTTTGCTACCATTTTTAGGTTTTTGCTGGAGTAAGTGGGAGAGGATGAGAGCCTAAACAAAATGGTGACTGTATGAGAGGAGAAAAGGGGACGCATATGAGAGAGGCAGAAATGACAAGATTCGGCAATCTATGGGATTTATGGCATGGGCATGAGGCAGCAATAGAGGATGACACCAACATTGTGAACCTGGGTGACTGGAAAGATGATGAATGATCTCAGAAATAATAGGAAAGTTAGGAAGAAGAGAGAGTTTGGGGGAAAATAAGGAGTTCTGTTTTGTTGAATTTGAGGGGTATCCAGCTTAAGACGTCCAAAAGGCAGTTGGTGATGTGGGACTGGAATTCAGGAGAGAGACTGGGACTGGATATATAGATCTGAGAATCATTGCATATAGGCAATAATTGAAGCTGGAGGAGCTGATAAGGTCTCCAAGTGAGACAACATAGAGGGAAAAGAGGAGAGTCTAAGACAAAACCTTGGGGGGCACTGATGGTTAGTGCATAGTTAGGGCATGACATGGATACAGATCCAGAGAAGGAAACTGAGAACAAGTGATCAGATGGGTAGGAGAGAGCAGTGTCATAAAAACCTAGGGAAGAGAGAGAATCCAATAGAAGTTAATTAATAGATTCAAATGCTGCTGAGAGCTCAAGAAGAACAAGAATGTGAAAAGGCCATTGGACTTGGAAAATCCTTGGGAACATATTGTAGCCTGCCTTGGAAAAGGAAATAGATGAGTTCAGGAAATGGATCACAACTCAGAGAAGAGGCATGATATGTTATTATTTTGGGTACATTTTCTTTTTTTATTATGAATTTGACAAATATCAGTAAATATGAGCATTTCCACATGCAAGAACAAGAAAAAGAGAATTGTGTATGAAACTCTGAATCCCTCTCTATTGTACATAGCTTTTTCAAAAAGCATATATTAAATAAACCCCTTATCAATATCCTAGGCCAAGCCCCAACTCTATTCCCTCTGAATAAGAGTAACTAGTATGAGTATAGTCAAGTAAAACAGATCCATTGGTTAAATCAGAAAATGTATGTCTCATTCCACATCTTTATTTGATTAATCATCTCTGAACCAAGAGGTAGCTAGCATATGATATCATCAGTCTTGTGGAGTCATCATTGGTCTTTGCATTAATCAGTGTCTTTAAGTCTTTCAAAGTCATTTCCCTTTGTATCATCGTGTTTATTGCATAAATTGTTCTCTTGGGTCTGTTGACTGTCTGCACCGGTTTGTACAAGTCTTCCTAGATTTCTCTAAATCCATCCTTTAAAAATTATTTTACGAAACAAATACATCCTCTTACATCATATACTATAATTTATTCAGTCATTCCCCAATTGATGAGCATCCCCTTTGTTTCCAGTTCTTTGCTAAAATAAAAGTGCTACTGTAACTATTTTTATACATATGGAATGTTTCCTTTTGTCTTTGATCTCTTTCGGTTTTGTATGGCTAATATCACTGGGTATACATAGTGTAGTGACTTTTGGGGTATGGTTCCAAGTGACTTTTACAAATGAATGGACCAATTCACAGTTCCACCAATGATGTATTAGTATAACTTCCTGACCATTTTCAAACCCTGCCACTCACACAGTGACTCTCATCTTTGTCCCACTACTGTAACTCAGCCTCTGCCACTAGCACTCTGAGCTCTGCTGGGTGAACTTTCACCATCTCTTGCCTAAAACCTGGTTACTATGCCACTTCTTGACAGTTTCCAAACCATGATTCCATGGGCTCATTCCCTTTCTCTACTCCTTCCAACACTAGCTTTTTTTAATGTGTTGTCTTCCTATTTGAATGTTAGCTCTTTGAGGGGAGGGACTGCCTTTTTTGAATTTTTTGTGTCCCCCGCACTTAACCACTCTTTCCACAGCTAGATGGCATAGTGGATAGAGTACTGTGCCTGAAATCAGTTGGACTCATCTTTATGAGTTCAAATCCAGTTTTGGACACTTACTTGATATGTGATCCTGGGCAAGTCACTTAACTCTTCTGTCTACTTTCTATATATGCTCTTTGGATAAATGGGATTTTTCCACAAATAAAATTTCCTATGCAAAGAAATTGCTTGGTAGCATTTTAGTATGTAAGCTAAAAATTTCCCCAAATCCTTATCTCAGTGTTGTCATCAATACGTGCCCTCCTTGGGTCAATGCAGATTGTAATTCTTCCGTTGAGAGCTAGATGGTGCAGTGCATACAATGCCATCTTGGAGTCAGGAAGACTTACCTTCTTGAGTTCAAATCTGGCTCAGATATTTCCTAGCTGTATGACCTTAGGTAAACCACTTAACACTGTTTGCCTCAGTTTCCTCATCTATAAAATGAACTAGAGAACCACTCTAGTATCTTTGCCAAGAAAACCCCAAATGGGGTCACAAAAAGTCAGACATGACTGAAAAAATGATTTAACAACAAAATGCTCTTTCATCCTTTTGTTAGTAGGCCCGTCATCCAGCAGCTCCTCCAACGATTGTCATTTTCCTTTTTGTCACATGACATAGTACTGAAGGGGAAATTCAATTATTCGGATAACCACATGGAGTGCTCTTTCTACCAAATGTGAAGCAATTAATAATTTCTTCTTTTGTCTTACTTATAATTTCATTCTTTAAATGGTGAGGGAATCAATGAGGGGAACAGTTCTTTGGAACTTGGTCTCATAAACACAGAAGAATTGAATAAAAATAATGAGACTCTTGCAGGGAAGTGACTGTTCCATCTTCAACTCTGTGATTAAGAACAAAAAGGAAAATCTGGTATCATTTGCCATTCATCCTCGAATTTGGGAGAGCAAATTTTGAAAGCTTGAAATCTGGGTGTCATCCTGGACTCTTCATTAACACCCCTTTCCATATCCAATCTGTCATCAAATATTGGCATTTCTAACTTCCCAACATCCTTCATGTATATATCCATATATGTCCCCTTCTCTCTACTCACACAGACACTACCCTAGTATAGCCCACGTTACTTCTTGTTTGGACTATTGTAAGAGCCAAGAGCCTTCACACTGGCCTCTCTACCTTAAGTCTCTCCTTACTCCAATCCATCCTCCACTTAGCTGTCAAAGGATTTTTGTCAATCACAGGTCTGGTCGTATTATAACTTTACTTAATAAACTTCAGTGGTTCCCTGTTACCTCTAGGGTCAAATATAAAATCCTCCACTTGGCATTTAAGGTCCTTTACAACATGTTCCTTCATACCTTTCTAGTCTCTTTACATTTTAGACCCCTCCACACACTGCATAACCTAGGCACCCTAGACCATTTGCTGTTCTCATCTTACCTTATCTCTGACTATGCGCATTTGTATTAGTTATACCCCATCCTTGGAATGCTTTCCTTCCTTACTTCTGCCTCATAGCTGGAATCCTTCAAGACTCAGCTCACATCTCACCTTCTGCAGGGAACTTTTCCCTGTCCCCCTTGCCCAGTGCCCTCTCCCTAAGAGTCTCTTCCATTTACACGGTATATGTCTTATATAGAGAACAGCTAGGTGGCAAAGTAAATTGCTCCAGGCCTTCCTGCAGGCAGGAAGACTCACCTTCCTGAGTTCAAATCTGGTCTCAGACACTTACTATCTGTGTGACCCTGGGCAAATCACTTAACCCTATTTGCCTCAGTTTCCTCATCTGTGAAATGAACTGGAGGAGGAAATAGCAAACTACTTCATTATTTTGGCCAAGAAAACACTAAATGGGGTCATGAAGAGTCATACGTGACTGAAACAACTCAACAACAACAACAAAAATTATATATATATATATAATTACATATATTATATATTAATTATATATATATATATATATATATATATATATATATATATTTCTTTCTTTGCAGGTCATCTCCCCCATTTAGAATGTGAGCTCCTTGAGGGCAGGGACTTTTCTTTGTATCCACAGTGCCTGACCAATAGTAATCACTTAATAAGTCCTTGTTGACTGACTAGTAAGATGTAGAGGATGCCATGGGCTAAAATTCTTCATTGAATATAGAAAGATAAGTTAACATTAGTAACTATTAATTCCTACATCTATAAAATGGGAGAACTGGACTAGGTAATCCCAAAGGTCCCTTCTGGATGTTGATCCTTAAGACTCCCAGGCAAAGAGGTTTTTAAAAAAGTCATAGTAATCCCTAGTATCTCAAGGGAGACTTTCTCCAAGTTGTTCTGGGGCTCAGTATTTCACTCCCTACCCTTGATCTCAAATCCTACCTTGCCAGCCAAGGTAGCTTTTTCTTTTAATCCCCTCGAATGACCAATAACTTTCAGCACGATACTATTGAGCCTACCCTTTCCTCCATCCCCCGACTTCTACTACTTCTGAGTCAGAGCAAAAGGAAATGACTTCACGGGCTGACCTCATGTTGATTCTTCAGAGCTGGCAATGTTCTAAAATTATTCAAAGGATGGTGACATAATGACCCAAAGGACCACTTTGGGCACAAGTTGTTTGCAACCATTGTCCAACAAAACCTACAGGCAAAATATGGCATATAGGATGGTTATCAAAGGTAGTATCAAAGATTATTAATAATAATTATTAATTAATAATGGAGCACTTTCTGGTTTGCAAGGCTACTTACATATATTATCTCATTTAATTCTCACAACAATCCCATGAGGTAGGTGCTATTTTAAGCCCATTTTGTGGATGATAAGATTAAGGCTACAGATATTATTATTACCATCTTATAGATGATAAAATTGAGACTTGCCTAGGATGACATAGCTAATAAATGCCAGAGACAGGATTTGAAGTTTGGTTTTGTTAACCGCTTCCTAATTCCTAACTCTTGTAACCTAAATTCTTGTAATCATGGCACTCTATGTCTAGGAAGCGGTAGAAGGTTTGTCATTAAGAGAACTAAGGATAATAGATGGCCAGTTAGAGCACTCCAGTGGTACCTATGGAATGTTAAAACAAAAAAAACAAAAAACAATACATCAGCCCTTCTTATGGATCCTCTGTGGGGGAAACTTATGGAAGAATGTAGATAAGGGTGGAACAGGATAAGAAGGTGTAGATGGGGTATAATCAGCACTCATGGAAAGAGTATCCACATAGATGAGCATAGAAGACCAAATGAAGTATTGGAGGAATGCATTTTGTATACTCCCAGTAGAATGGAAATTTCTTGATGTCAGAGACTAGTTTTCACCTTGTATCCCTGGTAACTATCAAAGTACCAGCACATAGAAGTTATTCAATAAAAGCTGTTGGACCAAGAGAAGCCAAATCCTGGAAGGTGCCTTCTCCCCCCAGTTCAGTAGAGTTGATACAGCTTCTGAGAGCTCAGGCTGACCCCACCCCAGACCAGGATGAGACACTGGAGATGGATGCCAGGGGAGACAGAGAAAATCATTGCATAAAATATATTGGGAAGAAGTTTTAAAAAATATTTCTTTTCATCTCATTTGTTGCTATTCCTTGCAGTTCATATCTGACTGCAGAATGCAGCATGTTTCTTAATTTTCCTCCTGGTGTGGTGGCCTGTCCTCCTAAAAAATTCCATTTGGAGCAGTGGGAGTACCTGCTTCCTGAAGCTTTCTTTGACAGCTTAATTAATGGGCATATTATAGTTTCAACATACTTCATCCTCTATCACCATTCTTTTTCCTGATAATTTCAATTTCATTCAATTCAACTCAAGAAACACTTGTTAGGTACCACACTCAGCACTGGGATAGAAGTAAAATTGAAATAAATTCAACAGATATTTATTAGTAATAATGATCACTCCAGAGCTATAACTGTGGTGGAACAACTGGGGATTTGCACAAGGGTGCTCATATTTAGAGAGTACAATGGTACCATCCTGAGGAGATGCTTCCTTATCTCAAGTGGCTGTGCCCCATATGAAGGGGGTAAAGAACAAGCATTTATTCAGTGCCTAGTACGGGCCAGGCACTGTGCTAAGCATTTTGCAAATATTATCCCATATGATCCTCACAACAAGTCTATGAGTTAGGTGCTATTATTATCCCTGGGGTGTATGGGGTGTTCAAGGAGAACTAACACCTCTGGTGTGAGGGCTTGCTGAGCCCTTTTTGGGGCTGCTCATCCACCTTTGGGGTCCACCTGGCACTCGACCCTCAAACCTGTGGCTCCAAGAAAATGTAGCATAGACAGCAGCCACACCCTGGTAAAACCATCTTGGCAGATGGGCTAAACGAGGTCAAGGGTAACTGATAGGCCTCAAATCCGTTGGTGAGTTAGTGGGATGTCTACCCCAAGCATGGGAAGACTTGGAATGGGCAGATGAGAACAATTTGTTCCAACGGCCATGAAGGTAGCTGAAGCGGGCACTGTGGAGCGCTTAGAGCATGGTCAGACATGGAAGGCACCAAGTTCATCCACTGCATCCGATCTCATTGGCAGTCATCCTGACTTTTGTCTTACTACTGGACTTCAATGACTCTAGAAGAGAGAGAGACAGAGAGAGAGAGAGAGAGAGAGAGAGAGAGAGAGAGAGAGAGAGAGAGAGAGAGAGGCTGATGACTTTGTGCAACTCTGCCTTGTTTAAATCCAATTTAGGAGCAAGTCAAGATATCACTGTCATGTCACTGGTCCTCTTCAAAAGCAAAAAATAATGCTGAACAACAGCATTATTATACCTATTTTACAATTGAAGAATCTGAGGCAGACAGCAGTTAAGTGATTTGCCCAGGGTCAGTAAGTGTCTGAGGCTGGGTTTGAGCTCAAGTCTTCTTGTCTGTAGGTCCAGCTCTCTATCCACTGTGCCACGAGGCTGTCTCTACAAGGCTTTGTGAGCTTCCCCTTCTCCCCTCTCTTTGCCCCAGTCATAAGAATTCTAGTTATGGCTCTGGATAGCTTCGATTCATGTAGCGCCTTACAGTTTACAAAATGCTTTCCTCAAAATAACCTTAGGAGTTAGACAGTGCAAGGAGTATTCTCACTTTTCAGATATAGAAACTGTGGCCCAGAGAGAGGAAAGATCTGCCCAAAGCCACATAGCTACTAAGTGTTTGAGTGACGATTCAAGTCCAGTCCCCAACTCTCAGCTCAGTGCTCTTTCCACCAAGCCATACTACCTAGCTAATAATGTTTTTAAACTTTATCATTGAAAATATTTTATTTTTATACCATGTTCATTTCCAGATATATTCCTCTGCCCTCCTTCCACCCAGAGAGTCATCTCTTATAATAAAGAATTCTTAAAAGAAGAAGAAAAAGCAGTTTGACAAAACTAACAAATGTACCTCCTGAGGCTGAAAGTGTATGCTATATCCCTCACCCACAAGCCCCCACCTCTGCAAAGAGGAGAATGATGCACGACCATCCTAACTACATCTCAAACACTCAGTGTTGGGCATTTGATTTTCAACAGGGCAGTATACATTCTTATAATATTAAAAAAACATGTATCTCATCTGTACTTGTTTCATTGTGAATAACTCACCTGGAAATTAATGCTGCCTATCAGTAAAAGAGGGTGGGCAATATGATCATTTTATGGAAACCCTGGAGTGCACTCTGATACAAAGGCTTAAATTGGGTCATACTACCCATCTGTTGAGGGCAACAAGGTAGAGCAGTGGATGGAGTGCCGGGCCTGGAGTCAGGAAGACCTGAGTTTAAATATGGCCTCCCACATTTACTAGCTGTGTGACCCGGGGCTTAACCCTGTTTGCCTCAGTTCCCTCATCTGTAAAATTAGCTGGAGAAGGAAATGAAAAACCATTCCAGAACCTTTACCAAGAAAGCCCCAAAATGGGGTCACAAAGAGTCTGACACGACTGAACAACAACAACACTAAATCTTAAGCTACACAAAGGTAGGGATTGTGTCTTATCTAGACTTTTATATTGCCCCTAGCTTTGAGCACAGTAATAGATGTCACCCTGAGTTAAATTGATTTGAATCGCAGCTTCTCTGCCTATGTTACTAGGAATAACACTAAGGCCACAAAAAGTTGTGTTTTTGTCTTTTTACAAGCCAGACTTTGGTGTAGGAATCCAATTTATATTTAGATCAATATGATAGCTCTGTGTTAGCCCCATTGGGTAGTGGGAAGAGTGGAAATTTGTATTTAAATTTCTACCCTCGAGTTCACTAGCTACGTAACCCAAACACATTGCTCTCTGACTGTTTTCTCATCTGCAAAATGGGAATAATAACACTAGTACTATCTTCCTCCATGGAACAAATTGTTCTCATCTGTCCATTCTGCTGGGGAAAGTCTTCACGTACTTGGGGTAAACAACCCCCTAACTCACTGATAGGATCGAGGCCTGTCAGTTATCTTCAACCTGGTTTAGCCCATCTGCCAAGATGGTTTACCTGGGGCATGGCCACTTCGCATACTACAGCTTCTTGGAGCCACAGGTGAGAGTTGGGTGCCAGGTGGACACCACAGGTGGATGAGCAGCCCTGAGAAGAGCTCAGCAAGCCTCACACCAAGCAAGAGCTGTGGAGCTCCTAAAGCTTGGTCAGATATCAAAAGCACCCAGGTCATTCACTGTATCCTGGGGCCATCGCCAGTCATCTTGACTTTTGATGCCACTGGTTTTTGATGACTTTGTGCAACTCTGCCTCACTTAAATCCAATTCACAAGTCAATCAAGTCAAGACATCAATGATCCCTTGAAGTCATTGGTCCTTTTTGAAAACAAAGGACAAACAACAACTGTCAACCACACAGGGTTAATGCAAGGAAACTGCTTTGTAAACTTTAAATCACTATAAAAATAAGGATTATTATACTTCAATGAACTTCTCATGCTAATTTTGGAGGGATATTATACTAGCGTGGAGAGATAACCAGTCTTAGAGTCAGGAAGAACGCTGACACTCTGGTTTTGTGATCATGGACAAGTCACGCAGCATCTCTGGGTGCCAGGCAATTTTCTAAGACTTCAAGTTTCAGAGAAGGTGCCTATCTACTTTGGTAGAGGGAACTTCCTCAGCCTATACTAATGAAAATACAGGTCTGGTTTTTTTTAATGCTTTTAAAGTGGTCGATTGCTGTGACTAATTAGGTTAATTCGAGGCACTAAGATTCCCTATTCCCTTTGGTATTATTTCTGGATTTTTTCCTCCAGCATAAGTGCCTGCTGGCTTTGGTTCATGGAAGGAGGGGCAGGGACTGACAAGGGGATGATGGGCAGATGCTTGGAACTATAAACATTGGTCAGGGGCAGTGCCAATTTGGGGGAAAAGGCAAGTGATCTGGGTGTAAGCAAATCCTAAGTAAAGAGGCTGGTCAGGGCTTTGAGCCAAGGTCTAAGACATGAAGGGAACTGAATCCAACTTCTGGGTCGTTCCCATTTGGGATGGCACTAGTCCTTGATCCCTTTACCCATAAGAAAGCTGAGATTTGGGGGGTGGGGTTTTTTTCCCTTTTCAGGGTGGGGTCCCCTTGTTCCTTCAGTTTCTGATCTCCCTGATCTGTGTCTATTCTGAGGAGACTGTCATAGGGCCAGAGACTACCCAAGTACCCTGCAGAGGCTCCCAGCATTCAAGGTATTGCAACTGCTAACTTAGTCAGGGTTACAGTCAAAAGAGCCTTGAACTTGGAGTTCAGAGGCCTGGGTTTAAGTTCAGACCTGCCACTTACTAGCTGTACAACTATGGGCAAGAGATTCAACCTCTTTGAAGTTATTGTTCTGTTTTTCGGTCATTTCAGTCGTATCCGACTCACCTGACTCCATTTTCTTGGCAAAGATTCTGGAGTGATTTGCCATTTCCTTCTCCAGCTCATTTTACAGATAAGGAAACTGGGGCAAACAGGGTTAAGTGACTTGCTCAGGGTCACACAGCTAATAAGTGTCTGAGGTAATATCTGAACTCAGGTCTTCCTGACTCTGGGCTATGGTGATCTATCCACTGTGTCACCTAACTGTCCCTCTTTGAGGTTAGGTTCATGGAATTTTAAGATTGGGAAAAGACTTTGGAAATTATAAGGATGAGGATGATAGTAACAATGGCTGACATTTATTTATAGAGTGCTTTGAGGTTTGTAAAGCACTTCACATACTTGATGGTTTTGGAGTCCCACAGCAAGAGGGAGACGCTAAGGATGTAAGAGGTTGGATTAGATACTCTCTAAGACCCCTCCTAGCTCTATGATCCCATTTTACAGACCAGGTTACTGAGGCTCAGAGAGGGCATGGGACTTGTTCTTTGTCACACAGCTGGTAAGTATTGGAAATGAGATTAGAACCGGACCCCCCTACACCTTGCTGCCTTTCGTGGGTAGCTGGTCTGATCTTATCATTTTATGGATGAAGAAACCGAGGCCCAAAGTGAAATGATTTTCCTTACAGGATGGTTGGGAGGCAAGTGCTTAAAAAAAAAACATTTAATTGTCACCAAAGCAGGAGATGCTGTTAGTATCTGCTCTCCGCATCCACAGCTGCCCCAAAGCCCCCACTCGCAGGGGCCTGAGGGAGCAGGAAAGGAGGTGTCATCAAGCCAGGGTGGTTTTTACTTAGGGCTCTGTTTCGTTGAGGAGGGGGATGTCCCTTTCAAGAGGATGGGAGATCTGGGGGCTTTCCTGATCCTGAGAAGAATAAAAAGTCAAAGAAAAATAAGATTTACATGAAGGCCAGCCCTTAGCAGATGCCCTTGGGCTACATATTCCTCTGACGGCATTCCTCCCTCCTCTTCCCAATTTCACTTGCCAACCCCCAATCCTAGGATCTCTGGTATGGAATTCCTTTCTTCCCAGTGTGCTCTGACCTCTCCATTCTCCCAGCTTTTAAATTTTTTTTATTTACAAAGCTCTATTGAGTATTAATGCTCATTGAAGTAATAATAATAAAAACTTAAACACACATAGCATTTTACAGTTTATAAAGTACTTGCTTTGCAATAAGATACTTCACAACTATTACTGATGAAGACAATATAAATTGACTTATAAGAAAGAACTAATAAATAGAAGTATGTCTAGAATAATTTTACATATATATCCCTATTTGTGTCTAATGGTAGCTATCTCTGGCGCTAGGAGGGTTGGAAGGGAGAAAAAAGAAAAAAAAAAGAAATTTACATGATGACTTTGTTGTGTATTTGACATTCTCCCAGATTTTAGCAGTGATATCAGGAGAGTTGCTGGAGGGTAGTGAAAGAGGCCAAAGGAGGGAGCACAGCTGAGTGGTGCTCCTGGGGTGGGGAAAGAGTCACAATAGGATGTGAGCGTGTCTGGGGAGTGGTTCTAGGGTGGGATGGTGTGTCTGGAGTGGGATAGGAGCATAGCTTCTGGGGTGGGATGGGGAGGAAACACAACTTGATGTCAATCCTGGAATAAGATCCAGTCCCTTCCCTCAAGGATCTAGGCAGGAATATGGACAGAAATAATCCCAATATACATTAGCGTGATAATGATTCTGCAAGATGGTCAAATAACGTCCCTCAAGAGCACAAAAGAAGAATCAAGGATACCAGAGAAGGTTTTCTGGAAGAGGTAACACTTGAACTGGGCCTTGAGGATAGTGTGGATGAAGTCACAAAGGTAGGAAAGTATGGGATGTCTTTGGTAAATAGTTCAATTTGCCTAGAAAATAGGGTACATAAAAGGTAGCCATATGAGATAAGACTGAGAAGAGGATGAAGGCAGATCAGAGGGTCTTAAATGCTAGACTTGGAGCTTTGGCCCTACCTTGTTGGCAGCACAAAAGACACAGAAGGCTTTTGAACAGGGGAAATAACATGCGCAGAGAAGTATATTAGGATGATGAATCTGACAGCATGGAAAGGATGGATTGGAGGCAAAGAGACTAGGTACAGGGAGACCCCTTAGGAGGCTATTACAATAGTTCAGATGAGAAGGGATGAAGACCTGAGCCATGGTGATGGTTATGGGAACGGAGATGAGACAAGGAGATCAGAAAGTTAATCATGAAACTAGAGAAAATTTGCCGACTGATTGGGTGTGGAGAGAGGGGAGTGACTCTGTGAAGAGTCAGTGTGACAATGGTATGTGGCCTGGGTGACTGGGAGAGGCCAAAGCCTTTGTCAGGGGAAAGCTGGGAAATAGTGGAAGGTGGGGGGGGGCAGGAGGACAGAACAAGCTTAGTTTGGGGCATTCCGAGTCTGAAGTGTCAGCAGGACTTGTAGCGGAGATGTTTAGCCGGTAATTGGAGATGTGGGTCTGAAGTTTGTGAAAGAGCTCGGGACTAGATGTACAGATTTATAAGTCATTCTCACAAAAGGGCCCTTGAAGTTATAGGAGTTAAAGCCATAAGTCTGCCCTGGGAAAGTGTAGAGAAGAAGGCCGAGGATTAAACTGCGAGGGTAGGAGAAAGAAGAGGAATTAGCTAAGGAGATTGAGAAGGAGTAGTCAGAGAGGTAGGAGGAGAACCAGGGTTGGTCTGCTCAGAGGCCGTTTATTCTTCCTTTGACTATATGTTCAAGGGGACGTAGACGGGGGAAGAAAGAAGAGGTCTAGGGTTGAATACCTGAACTGATGCTTACTAGCTGTGTGACTCTGGGAAAGTCACTTCCCTTGAACAAGCCTCAGTTTTCTCATCTGTCAAATGGGGAATCCTGGTGCTCCCTACCTCCCAGGGTAGTTGTGATGATGGTGTTTGTAAACACGAAAACACTTGAGAAAATGGGGATTATTATGGTTGAGCACTTCTCCCTCCCTCTCAGCTTCTTCATTTTCTGCTCCCCCTGCTGCCTACCCCCCACATTACCTCCTGCCACCCCCAGCCCAGTGAGGTCTCTCTGGGCCAGCCAAGCAGCTGCTGACGGCCACCAATCATTACCCGCGTACTGCTGGCTCCCATTCCCAAAGCTCTTCTTATTAGCCAGGGCTGCTCTCCATTTAACACGCCTTTGAAATCTTATCTTCTCATCTTGTTTTCTGTTTCCTTTTTATGCTGGGACCTCATCTGTTTGCCAGCATTGCCTGACCAGTGTCTCCCACGTGTTTCCCATTTGGAGGGCGATGTGTCTCCCACCACTTCTCTCCTTCTGGTCTTTCTAAGTGGTGTCAGTCACTTGGGTTGGCTACCAGTTGTTCCTCACCCCCGCCCCCCTACCCCCCTCCTTGGCTTCTCCTCAGATCTGGACTCCAGTATTTGCCATTCCAGCCCCAGCTCTAGGACTGATCTTTGGGTTCTGAGGCCAATGGAGCACTGAGGAATTGCCTCCTCTTCATTTCAAGAATTACCCTTTGCTCCCCTCTGGGATCACAACTCCCTCTTCTCTATCATGACCTCATCCTCTTGTCTGAAACCATTATGCTTTGGAAAGGGGCAGGGCGGGTGCTAAGTGGGTAGGGACAGACAAGAGGCCTTTGACTCTCCTCTCTTTCCTGAAGCTCTTTCTCCTGCGGTTTCGGGTCATTGCACTGACCTAGTTCTCCTCATACCTCTCTGATTGCTCCTTCTCTGTCTTCTTGGCTAGCTTTTCTTCTTCCTTCTGACTTCAAAGTCCCCCCAAGGTCCCGTCCCTGGCCCTCTTCTCCTCTTTATAAGTCCTGACTTGTTAACCCTCTCCTCTCCTCTCCTCTCCCATGGTTTTAAAGGCTTCAAAAATGGGATGACTTACCCATTTGTAAATCTAGTTCAGTTCTCTCTGGCAAACTCTGAACCCACATCTCTAGCTCCCTGCTGAGAATCTTTCTATGCCTAGTGTCTTCTTTTCTTTAGGGGTCATCCTGTCCTGTTTTGAGGCTTACTATCTTCTTTTCTGTAGACTATCATCTACTTTTCTCGAGATAAGGTACTGAACACTGAGGTCCTTTCTCGAACTAAACTGCCAAAATTCAAACTCTACTCCAGAGAGTGCAACTCCGATGGACTGCCACATTTTTCGCATGTCAAATGTACGTTTGCCTAAAATATTATTTTACAGAGAGCTCACATGAGGCAAGACTGACATGGAGGCCAGAAGAAGTGATACAAGGACACTCTCAAGGTCTCTCTGAAGAACTTTGGAATCAGATGTATGACATAAGACACTGGTACAGAACTACTCAGCTCTATGAGCAAAGCAGAATTGCTGTAGCTCAAAAGAAACATGAGATGTTTTAAATTTAGAGACATTTCCACTCCAAATGTTCACTAGACTATTTGTACCCAACTGTGGTAGAGCCTTCCGAGCTCATATTGGTCTGACCAGCCACAGTCAAACACATTGTAACTTGACTCTAACATAGTGATGTCATTTTGGTTCTCTTCAAAGGACAACAACCAATCAACCACATTGAAAGTATCCTCCGCTCTGCAGCCCCTCCTTCTGATTGCCTGGTTCTTTCCTGATCCACCATATTAATTCATTCCACTTAAAGCTGCACTCCTGACTCTCCTAGAGATTTTCTACAATGCCCTCAAACTAGGTACCTTCATCTCTTCTCCCTGTCCCCCAGCTTTTCTGTTCCCTTTTATATGTTGCCATCCACCATTAGAATGTAAGCTCCTTGAGGGCAGGGACTGTTTCCTTCTGTTTGCGTTTGTATCACCAATATTTAGCATAGTGTCTGGCATATAGTATGTGCTTAATAAATGTTTGCTGACTTGCCTTGCCTTTAATAAGTGTGTCCAACTCTAAAGCTCTATAATTCTGTCATTGTAATGGGAGGTTCAAGAAGGGAAAGAACAATGTGGGTTAGAATCATCAGGGAAGGCTTTCTGGAAGAGGTGGGACTTGAGTTGGATTCTGAAAGCTTGGCACAGGAGAGAGAACAGGTCAATTCATGTAGGAGGAGACACCACTCCCATATGGCCAGGGCCAGAGCCATGGGCTTCTGGACCAACTCCTAATGTTCTAACTGCTCTTTGGGCAGTTGAGGCTCCCGTGATTGAAGAGGGAAGAATGGAAATGACTCTACCCGAGTTTGATTCTATGTAGAGACAATGATGTTTTCATCCCTACTAAAATAGGTGCTCATAGTGTGATTTCTTTCCTCTTCTGGCTTGACATAAAATTACCAACTACTGGTCCTTATACCCATCAATACAACTTTGTTATGTAATATTCTCCTGGTCACTTTATTCTAGGTCTACATTGCTGATGGCCCATGTGAAGGCTCAGGGGTTATTAAATATTGTCACTTTAAAATGATGAGCCTAGGTGTATGAGAGAAAATAATAAATGTATGAATAATAAATATATAATAAATGTTATAAATGTAAATTCCTGTTCTTGGATTCCGAAAACCAGCTGTATAAGTATAGGATGGAGGAGAAATGATTAGATAAGAGTTTGTATTAAAAAGACCTGAGCCATCATGGAAGAAGTGGTACCTGAGCCGAGCCTTGCAGGAAGATGAGGAGGGAATGTATCCAGGCATCAGGACAGAGTCTGCACAAACCCATGGCATAGGAGACTGTGTGCTGGGTTCAGAGAACAGCTAATAGGCCACTTCTGGCTAGAATATAAAGTGTATGAAGTAAAATAGAGTTGGGGCTGGGAAGGCAGGTTGTTGCCCAGCTGTGGAGGTCCTCATATTTTGAACCAGTAGGCCAATGGACCTCAGTCAGTGAAACCTCAGATCCTTGAAGAACTGAGGTTATTTCAAGGAGTCCATAAGTCCACGTACACACAAAGCATATTCCTCTAATTTTATAATTACTATTACGGTTTTTCAAATTAAGTTCTATTTTATTTTCAAAGACCCACCTTGTTCCTTTTTCACCACCCCACCTCCCCCAAACCCACACTGAGAAAATGAGGAAAGCAAAACCTTTTCTTCAAACATGTATGGTTAGGGGAAATAAATTTCTTCATTGGCTGTGTCCAAATTAAAATATGTCTCAATCTACAAACTGAATTCATCTCCTTTGTCAGGAGTGGGGTGGAAAGGGAAACATGTTTCATCACAAAGTCTCTGGAATCATGGTTAGTCACTATGTTGATCAGAGTTCCTAAGTCTTTTTAAAGTGATTTGTCATTGCAACATGGTTGTTATTGTATAAATCCTTCTCCTGGTTCTGCTTTCTTCACTCTGCATCAGTTCATACAAGTCTTCCCAGGTTTCTCTGAAACCATTCCCTTCATCGTTTCTTATAGTACAATAGTATCCTACATCTATTAACATATGAAGAGATTGGGAATCACTCTTGTAGGCAAAGGAAAGCCAAGGAAGGCTTTTGAGCAGAAAAGCGATGTGGTCAGAGCTGCACATCAATAAGATTATGTTGGCAGCTGTTGGAAGGATGGAATGGTGGGCATCATACAGAGATGAGCCTTTCTGAACCTCAGTTTCCTCATATGTGAAATAGGGATGATAATATTCGCAGCCCAATGTGTTCTGGGAGAAGTTCCTGGAAGGAGTTGCTTTTCAGGAAACCAAGACCCTCAGGGCTCTTAGCTAGTGCAGCTGTAGTATAAGGCAAAGAGTGTTAGATTTGGAATAGCAAGCCTTGGATTCGAATGCTATTTCTACTATCTGCTATCTGTGTCACCTTGGGCAAGTCATTCGCTTCCTCTGGGTTTCAGTTTTCTCATCTATAAAATAAGGAGGGTGTGACTAGATGATCTCTAAGATTCAGCTCTAAGTCTCATTAATTTCCTATATTAGTATTGTCTATATTATTATTAAAAAATAATACAAAGCAGTAAGATATTCTGAGGGAAAGTCAAGATGTCTTTCTCAGGTTCCAGGTGAGTCAACCCCCCATCCCCCTGTCCCTGTCCTTGACCACCATCTTCCCTCAGACCTTGATGGAAACAGCCATTTCTCTGAACTCAAAAGCCTTGGGACTAACAATGCTTCCATTCTAGTGCCTTCAATATGCAGGTGGGTCTGCAAGCATCAAGACTCTCCCTTTTCTGGTCCATTTGCCATTTACCAACTAAAGTAATTTTCCTAAAATACAAGTCTGATCATGTCACACACACACACACACACACACACACACACACACACACACACACACACACACACACCCCAATTCAATAGACTCCATTGGGTCCCTATTGCCTCCAGGAGCAAATACAAAATGCTCTGTTTGGCATTCAAAGTTCTTCATAACCTAGCCCCCTCCTAGCTTTTTAGTCTTCTTACTTCTCCCTCCCCAATACATACTCTTCAATCCAGTGACACTGGCTTCCTGACTGTTCCACAAACAAGACATTCCATCTCTTGGCTCTGGGATTTTCTCTGACTGTCCCCCAGGCCTAGGAACCCTCTCCCTGCTCCACTCTAACTACTGACCTCCCTGGCTTCCCTTAAGTCCCAACTAAAATCTCATTTTCTATGGGAAGCCTTCCCCAATCTCTCTTAATTTCAGCATTTTCCCTCTTTTAATTGTTTCCTATTTATCCTATGTATAGCTTGCTTTGTATTTATTTGTTTGCATGTTGTCTCCCGCATTAGATTGTAAGCTCCTTGAGGGCAGGGGCTGTCTTCCTTGTTTTCGTATCTTCAGTGCTTAGTGCAGAGTCTGGCACATAGTAAACACTTAATAAATGTAAATCGAGTGAATGAATGAATGAATGAACGAATGGATCTTGGGAAGTAAGTCCTCTGGAGATGCGGTCTGCCAACCTCACCTGCAGTTACTATAACCACAGCTACTGAAGATTTATAAACTTTCTGACCACCAAAGTTCTTGGCACTGTTAAATGGTTCAATATCAGAAACTGATGTCTTTTATCAGTTAAAAAAGAGGCATTACCATTTGCTTTGCAACTATACCCTAAGAACCATAGGATCTTTCCACTGGATTTGCAGGTGAAACCTTTTGTATGTTGTCTTCCCTCTTAGAATATGAGGTTCTAGAGCAGGGATAGCCTTGCTTTTTTATTTGAAATCCCCAGCACTTAGCACAGTGCCTTGCACATTGCACTTAATAAATGTGTTTGTCCTTTCTTTTTTTTCTTTTCCTTCCTTCCTTCCTTCCTTCCTTCCTTGCTTCCTTCCTTTCTCTCTCTCTCTCTCTCTCTCTCTCTCTCTCTCTCTCTCTCTCTCT
>NW_020954564.1:49507356-49524011 GCF_900497805.2 Vombatus ursinus | reverse complement strand
TCTCTCTTTTTCTTTCTTTCTAAAAAAGGCTAGTACAGGGGACCTTAGGTCCTCTCTAGACGAGTAGAGATTCCTTTCTAGGACTCTCTGAGTCATCTGTGACTTCTGACAGCCTCTGACCTGGCAGGAGGCACTGCCATTCTTGAAGTCTTTTTGCACACATGAGGCCAGGAGAACTGCTGAAGGGTAATTCTGTGTCTTTTTTTTTTTGCCCATAAGCAATTCCATTTGGAAGTAATTCCTGTTGAATCCTAGTCTGGCCCTTTAAACTCACATTGAACTCATTTAAAGGGTTAGCATCCTGACTTGAAATCTCAAAATTCAACAATTAGAAAAAGGTGAAAAAGAGCAATGCCAATTATTTTGAAACCCTGCCCTGCAAAGATGAGCAAATAAGTAGCATATTTGTTTTATTGGTAGGAAAGGAAGGCTGTCCTCACATTGGAGGCTCAGCCATGATGAAGCCTCATTAGGTATGAACAAGATCATAGGCTTATGACTTGAGGTCATTGAATGTAACCCACTGACTTGACAGAGAAAGAGAGTCAGACCCAGACAGCTTAAGTGACTGATCTGAGGTGGAACACCTCATAAGTGGCAGTGCCAGAGTTTGAACCCAAGTCCTCCGGCTCCAAATGGGACACCCTTTCTGCTACCTCATGTTGCTGCTGTTTAAAGGCACCTTCCAGCTCCAACATTCTATGCGCTTGAAGATCAAATGAGATAATACGTATTAACTGCTGTGCACATCTTAAAGGGCTGTATAAGCATCCTGCTGCAGCTGCTGTCCTCACACCAGGCTCTATGTTGTCTTCCAGCTGTGATGGTGCAATTCTCAGAGGAAGACCCAGCCCGGTAGGGAACGAGGCAGCTTCGCTTCCATGATGAGTGCTGTGCTCCACCTTGGGCTGGGCCTTTTCTCCTAGCTCCTGGCTTCTCGCAGGGTTGAGATGGAGGATCCTGGGAGTCTGTGATTGGAGCTGTTTCCCCAGGAGGGATTTGGGGTCCTGCTCTAGCTGGGTGTGTGGAACTCCTGCCCAGACTCTGGCCCCAGGCCTCCTTTCCCAGAGCTTATGGCCCCGTCCAAGTACAACACCACACAGCACAGCTGCTGGTCCTGTAAAGCCAAAGCCTTGGTGCTCTTCACTTGCTCCCTCCCTGCTCCTACTGAGAGCCTTCCGAAGGTAAAATATTCCCTTAGTTACCCCACCAGGTAGGAAGGGCTTGGTTCTTTCATACCTAAGGAAAACCTGAATGTATCTGGCAGAAGACCTGGCTTTGAGTTCAGGCTTTGGCATGTATTAGTGACCCTAGACAAGTCACCTCCCCAATTTGCACCTCCATTTAATCATTTGTAAATTCAGGTTGGTGATTCTTGTTTTATGTACATCACAGGGGGTACTCTAAGCAAAGTACTTTTTAAATCTTAAAATGCTATAGAAGTGTGAGTCATCATTATTATTACACTAAAAGGGGCCTGGGCCTTGGGCATCATGGCAGTGTTGTGACAGCAGCCACCAGCTCTGCCCCTCTGCAGCCAGTGTTCCTAGTTCTTTCTTTATGTTTCTATAGGTCTCTGGGTAATTTGGACCTCCTGGCTCCAGGAAGGGAATGAGATCTTAGAACACAGAATGTTAGGGACCACCAAGTGAGGTTGCCAAGTCAGATCTGTGCCGCCACATGAGTGACCTTTTTGTGGGCTGACTGCAATGGGTTATGGGCCTGACTGAAACTTCTGTCAGGGGAAAATGAACCAGAGTTATTGATAAGTATTTGAGGTTAAACCCACATATGTATGAACCTTAAGTTTTGGTAACGGGACAAGTCTTGCCTTATCATTATCATTGCTATTTTCCTGGTCACTCCAAACCGGTCCTGGAAAGGAAAAGTGTTCTTCTAGAATCTAGATAAAGGAGGCACATTCTCACTCATGAACCTGGATCAGGAAGTTATGATGCCCAGGGAATCATGGGGACCAAACCTTCTCTCTCCCAGTGTCCCACAACACTCCCAACTCTGACTGTCTCAGCGTAGGACCTCACCTCATAGTTCTCCAGAACAACTGAGTCCACTTGTTGGGAATGCCCTCTTGTGCCCTTCTCACTGCCTATACCTCACCCCATTTCATATGTTACTATCTCCTCCTTCACTCTAATCTCAGATAAAGAGTTGGTGCTTCTCCTTACCAAGGCCAATACAGCTACAACCTTTTAATTCCACCCCCTTCCAACTTTTCTAGCAGTTTACCTCAGCTATTATTTCCTTTTTCTATGTGGTCTTGAGTCTCCCCATCTTTTGGCTCCTTCCTTGCTGCCTACCAATATGCCCAAGTCTTCCCTATCTTTAAAGAACCTTACCTAGAGCCTACCACCCTATACTGGCTGCCTTACTAGCTACCATCCTATAACTCTTCTCCCTTTCTCAGTTGAACTCCTTGAAAAAAAAAAGCTTTTGCATTTAATGCCACTACTTTCTCTTCTCTTCTCCTCTTCTAAACCCTCTGTAATCTGACTTCTGACCTCATTATTTAATTGAAATTGCTCTTTCTAAAGTTATCAGTGATCTCTTAATTATCAAACCTAATGGCCTTCTCTGATTCTCAACCCTTCTTGGCCTCTCTGCACTCCTTGACACTTGACTGATTCTTCTTCCTGAATCTCTGTCCTCTCTGTGTGTCATGACATTGTTCTCTCTTGGTTCTCCTCTTACCTCAATGACTGATCCCTCTTGATATCAGAAGTTAGGTTTTATCTATGCCATGCCCACTGATTTTGGTGTCCCCCAAAGCTCTGTTATAGTCCCTCTTCTTTTTTCCAACTATACTTTCTCACTTGGTATTTTCATCAACTCCCAGGGGTTCAATTATCTCTATGCAAATAATACCCGAATCTCCATACCCAGCCATAGTCTCTAAGCATCATCACCAATTGCCTACCGGAAGTTTTAAACTGGATTTCACATAGTCATCTCAAACTCAATACATTCAAAACAGAACTCATCATTTTTGCCCTAAATCCATCCCTCTTCCAAACTTCTCTATTATTGTCAAATCACCATCATTCCTTCCAGTCTCCCTGGTTCATAACCTCAGTATCATCCTCTACCCCTCTCTCTCATTCATCCCACATATCCAACCCATTGCCAAATCTTGTTTTTTCTATCTTCACAAAGTATCTCTTAGATGTTCTCTTTCTTTACTCACACAGCCATCCCCCTACCGCAGGCCCTCATTGTCTGTTGCCATTGTAAGGGCCTCCTAATTGGCCTCCCTGCCTCAGATTTCTCTCCCCCAATCCATCCTCCACACATGGGCCAAAGCAATTTTTCTAAAGCTTAGTTTTGACCATGTCACCTCTCATGGCTCAATATACTCCAGGGGGCTCCTTATTATCTCTAGGACTCCTCTATTTAGCATTTAAATCTCTTCACACCTTGGCCCTTCCTGCATTTCTAGCCTTACTTGCATATTATTCTCTTCTCCCAAATTCTAAGGTGCAGCCATGCTGGCCATACTTGCCGTCCCTCACATAGTACATGCCATCTCCTGTCTCCATGCCTTAACAGAGGTTGTCTCCTCCACACTTGTAAGGTTTTTCCTCCTCATCCTCCCTTTTGAATTCTTGGCACTGCCACTTAAGAAGTATTCTACCTCAGATCAGTCACTTATACTGTCTGAGCCTCAATCTTTTTCTTTGCAAAGTCAGTGGGTTACATTCATTGATCTTAAGTTGTAAGCCTATGATCTTATTTATAACTAAGGAGGCTTCATCACAGCTGAGCCTCCGACATGTGGCCACCCTTCCTTTCCTACCTTTCCTAGTCTCCTCAGCTGGTAATGCCTTCCCACCTAAGGTTACCTTCATCCATTCTGTAGACATCCTGTATGCACCAATTTGTAGACATATTGCTTCCCTTATTAAAACGTAAGCTCTTTGAGGGCAAGGAATGTTTTTGCTTTTTCTTTGTGTACCTGTGCCTAGCATAGTGTCTGGCATAAAGTAAGCACTTAATAAATGCCTGTTGATCTATCAAATGATTGGCCAGGAAACTTCTAGATTACTTGCCCTTCAAGGCCTAGAACAAATGCCTTTTCCAAGAAGTACTACACTATCTCTTCCATGATTCCTCACTCATTGCATGTTGTTCACCTTCCCTTTTATATCCTTATATTCCAGTTTGGATTATATGGATCTATGTGAATGTTTCATGTCTCTTATTGGATTAAGCTCCAGGGTAGGGACTGGGTCTGATTCATTTGCATATTATGTCTCTCTGAATGCAGATCATCTGGTCATATCCTTAGAACTTGAACAGACCTTAGAGGTCATCTAACCCAATCCCCTCATTTTACAGATGAGGAGCTGACTTGCCCAAGGTCACTCAGCTAGTGTCTACAGCAGTGTTTGAATCCAGGTTTTCCTGACTCCAAGTTCAACACTCAATCCACCATACTATGCAGCTTCTAGAAATAGAGGCAGTAAACAGTAGGTGCCTAATAAATTTTTTTTTGATAAATAATTGAGTCAACAAATGAATCCACATCACAATGAAGCAGATACTGGCTCATTAACTATTAAAGGTTCCAGACTTTATAATTTTCATTACTGTAGGGAAATCCAGGTGTGTATCCTCTCTGCATCGCAGATCAAGAACTCATCTCTAATTTATAGTCTCAGAGAGTTGTTTTGTGGCGGCAATTGGCAGATTAAGTGACTTGCCTGTGATCTCACAATATATTTTTTCTTTTACTTAATAGTATTTTATTTTCTTCCAATTATATGTAAAGATAGTTTTCAACATTTTAAGTTCCAAATTTTTTTCTCCCTCCATCCCTCCCCTCCCCCTCCCCAAGACAGCAAGCAATCTCCCAGTATGTTTTTGAAGCAATACTTGAGCCCAGTTCTTCATGATTCCATGACTGCGTCTCTGTCCACTCTACCACACTGCTTATCTCTTAGTTTTGTGTAAGGGAGAATTTGAAACTTTTGGAAGCTGTCTAGAAAGAGAATGGGCCGCCACGAGGTGGTTATTGTCCCCATAACTGGAAGTGTCCAAACAGACGCTAAATGATGATCAATCAGCAATAATTTAGAGCAGGTTTGTGCTCTAGGCATGGTTTGAGTTAAATGACTTCCAGGGTCCCTTTCAGCTTTGAAATGTTATTATTCAGTGATTCTACCGATATGATTTCTCCATCCACAGAATCCACTCTGAAGGTCTGGGCAGTTTGCTTTCTTAACAAGGCCAGTGTGAATGTGGTGAACAGATTGTGCCAGAAGATGGCAGCAGAGAGCAAGGTACTCTTGTGGGTGGAGCTCATACTGTATCATCCATTCAACCCTACTGCTGGCCCCGAACCTCTGGTTTGGGGAGTCAGGAGCGACCACAGCACTGCCTGCCACCCCTCCCCTGGCCTATCCTTCAGTATCACGTAATCACTCATCTGACAATCTTCTCGAACTAGCAACTATTATTTCCTGAATAATTCCAGTGCATACTTGGTCATTATTAACAGCAACCATTTCAATAACCCTTTAAGGTTTACAAAGCATTTTTCTCACAACAACCCTGTGTGGTTGGCGGTGCAGATGAGGAAACTGAGGCTAAAGGAAGGGAAGCGATTTTTCCAGGAATAGTCACTGGCATAGCTAATGTAATGTAGTCAGAGTCAGGATTTCAGATCTTCTGACTCCAAGCCTGGCATTCCTTCCACCACACCAGGAATGTGAAGCATTGTCCTGGAGAATTCGACTTATTCTGGCCCCTAAGGACAGGATTAGGAGCAACTGGGAGAATTCAGGGAGACATATTTTAGCTCAGTACAAAGAGGAACTTCCTAAGAAATAGAGTCATTGAAAACAAGACTGGAGGATCTAACTGTGAAGAGAATCTTATACGTGTGATATGTGTGGATTTTTTTTAAACAATGAGAGTATGAGCCCCAGTCACTAGACATCTTCAAGAAGTTGGATGAGTGCCTGTCAGGATTAATGCAAGAGAGGGACTATTCCTCAGGTAGTGGGACTGGACTGACTGCCTCCAAGGTGACTTGCAGCTCTGGGATTCCATAAAACCTTTGGGACGGTCCTGAGTGACTCATGAGCACAAGGGAGTCTCCTAGGGAAACTCAGACCTCTTTGGGTCTGGCCTGCATTAATCTAGCCTGTGCCTTTCTAACCTTTTTTTGTTGTTGATTCTCACAAAGAGAGCTGATACTGTTATCTCCATTTGACCAAGAAGGAAACTGAACCCCAGAGCAGTGAAAAGAGTTAGTGACTCTTTCTGCCCTCCCTGCCTCACCAAGGCAGTCCCACAGTGGCTGCTTTCCATAACCAAAGTGTCTGCCCTCTGTCTTGGACAGATCATATTTGGAAGATGGAGCACACCACAATGGAGGGAGGACATTGACCAGGGGCAGGATGTCAAGCCAAGGACAACCAGGATGGGGAGGAGGCTGGAGACTTTGACACACCAAGATCAGTGGAAGGAGGTGAGTGTGTTGAGCCTTAAAAAGAGAAGATTCCATGGAAGACCTGATAGTTTTCATTGAGGATCTGAAAGGTTGGCTTATGGAAAAGGGTTGGTTAGACTTGTTCTGCTTTACCCCAGGATACATTAACTCTCAACATAAAGAAAAACTCTCTAACAATGAGAATAGTTCAAAAGTCACACGGATTACATTAGAGAATCTCCAGAGACTGGATGGCTGCTTGGCAGAAATGTAGTGGGAGGGATTCCTGCTCAGGTAGGGGGATGGAACAGATGATGTCCAAGGACTAAAAAGAAAGTTAGAGACTGGGTATTGGGAGAGACAGGTACTTGTTCTGCACCAGTGAGACTGCTCCCTACCCTCTGCCCCTGAAGGCATCAACCTTACTTGTCAATGGAAAGAGAAGACATAGAGTTTGGTAAATGTCCTCTATCATCCCTTTGAACACAATGTCTATGAAAATATGGACTCCAGCTCTGCTATTTACTAGTTGGTGACCTTGGACAAGCCATATACCCTCTCTCAATCTCAGTTTCTCTCTCTGTAAAATGGTAATAATAACTCCTGCCCTTCCACCTTCATAAGACTTTTGTAAGGAAAGAAAACTCTTTGTAAAACTTTAAGCATGAAAGAAATGAGCTGTTGTCATCTTCTACATAAGAATAGTTTCTGCTGAGACTGCCCCTGTTTTCTAAGAGAAGATGGGAAACGACTGGATGACCTCTGGGGTCCATTCAGCCTCTGAGATTCTGAGATTTTTGTGAAACTGAGCTTCAGTCTCCTCTAGTAAGACTAAGACCTTTAAACTCAGCATCTTTTATCTACCTCCCCTTTGCTGTTATTTATAACTGCTTAAAGGGCCCTCAGGGCCCCAGGGAAGAGGCAGGATCACTGTTTGATGGGGCTATGAATCTTCCATTCCTTCCTTATGTCCTCCTGCATCTCCGGGACTACCCCGGAAAGAGCCACTGCTCCCCCTGGGAGCAGAAACACCAAACCAAGGTTAGGGATGGTTCCTATAAAAGGGAAAATTGAGTCCGGATTGGGCTTACCCCGGCCGGATCCATCTGCCAGCCTGAGAGCACACACATGGTCCTCAGATGGGAGAGCTGGGACGGGAAGATCTACGGGGCATCTGTCAAAGGGCGAGTGTTTCTGATCTGTGACAAACACTGAGCAGGACGCTCGACCCCCTTCCTCCAACTCCCCTCCCCCCAGCCCAGTCTTTAGCCTTAAATCTATATGTTGCATAGGATTTAGAACTGAAAGGGACCTTAGAGATCATCTAATCCAACCCCTGCATTTTTATAGAAGAGGAAATTGAAACCCATAAAGGACAAGTGACTTGCCCAAGGTCACACCACTAGGAAATATCAGAGCCAGAATCTGTCCCCTGGACTACTATCCCTGGGATACATAACTATTCTTGGGGGGTTCATATTGGTTCATGTTGGAAAAGGAATCCAGCTGAATTAATAAGTTAGACTCTGACCCTTAAGTCATTTTGGTCCAATGGAAAGAGTTCTGGATTCGGTGTCAGAGGCCCTGCACTCAAGTGCCTCATATACCACTTCCAATCTGGAAAAAATCCCTTCCCCTCCCTGAGTGTTACTTTTGTCACCCATAAAATGAAGGTACTGAATCAGATGGTCTTGAAGGTGCTTTCCAGCACTCAGTCTATGATCCCAAAAACCAAAAGTATCGAACAGGAGGCCAACAAGCCACATCTGACCCACAACACTCCTAAATGTGACTCAAACCAGATTAAAATGTAGTTGGGAAATATTTAACAAAATAAATAAAAATACAACAAAACATAGAAAACATTACATTTTAAAACTAAGTCAATGTACAGTCTTCAGACTGCTATAGACCTTTCTAAGTAAGTCCATCTCTTACTAATAAAAAAAAATTTTTGTTCACCTCCCAAATATTAGTGATTGCATTATTAGTATCTATTCATTAAGAAAATACATGGTGATTACCGAAAACTCTAACAAATTTAATAACGGTTACCAAAAACTCTAGCAAATTTAATAATGCTTTTACTCAATGAGTTTTATTTTATTAAGCTCAGCATCTACGTGCATTTGAAAAGTGGTAATGTATATGGGTAAGATATTATTTATAAATGCTATTGAAAGGATGTTTGCTTCTTTGTGGATCCAAAGGCTTCCTGGACCCCTTGCAAAGACTTTGTAGGCCTTGGTGTACAGGTGGAGAACGGGGTGAAGGGGAAAGGGTCCTAGGCTTGGGGTCAGATCACAGAGAATGGGATTTGAAATAAAAGGACCTGGGTTAGAATCCAGGATTTGGACTTACTCAGCGTGTGACCTTGGACAAATCACTCTCCATTTCTAAGCCTCAGTTTCCTAGGCTGTAAAATATTTGCCCACTATCTATTTCATAGGGTTGTTGTTAAACCTGAAAATGTTGTCGAATGGAAGATTTGATTAATATTAAGTTCAAGATCATTGACTTCCTGGCTATGTGACCTCGGGTAATTAACTTACTATCTCTGGACTTCAATTTTCTCAAGCGTAAAATAGGGATAATAGTCCTGGCAAGACTTGCCTTCTAGGGCTGATGTGAAGATTGAATGCATGTAAAGTACTTTGTACTTTCAAAGTGCTACAAGAATGTGAGCTGTCATTATCATCAAAAAGAGGTACATATTTATAGGAGGTGGGCACTGGGCCAAGACCAGCCAATATCTCCCATATATAGGGCCTAAAAATCGCATCCAGCTCTAAACATCATTCTCCCAATAACTTCCGTTTCCACAATGCGTTAAGGTTTACAAAATCTTTCCTTACAACAACCCGAAAGGCAGGTTGTACAAGGTTATTGATCTTCATTTTGGGAGTTTGTGGCGGGGGGAGGTGAATCTGTGATTTTATCAGGCCCAGGGAACTCCCTGTATGGAAACTCCCTCTGCCCATGGATATTACTCAACAGCTCTGCAACTTGTGCAGAGTCACTACAGTGTATGGGGATGCTCACAGGTGAAGTCATTTACTTGTCTGTGATCACTGGGCTGGTGTGTGTTAGAGGTGGCTCTTCCTGACCCCAGAGCCAACTCTCTATCCCTTATACTAAGTTGTCCCATCCCTACTTTACAAAGGAGGAAATTGAGGTCCAGAGAATAGAAGCGACTTGCTCACAGTTTATAAATGTCAGAGGCAGGATTCAAACTTAGATTTTTTATTGAATCACTGAGGTGGCTCAGTGGACAGAGTGCTCAGTGGATGGAGTTAGGAGGACCTGAGTTCAAATCCGGCCTCAGACACTTACTAGCTGTGTGACCCTGGGCAAGTCACTTAACCCTGTTTGCCTCAGTTTCTTCATCTGTAAAAGGACCTGAAGAGGGAAATGGCAAGCCACTCCAATGTCTTGGCCAAGAAAATCCCAAATGGGGTCATGGAGAATCAGACATGACTGAAACATTCAACAATAACAACACAAGCAACCACTTGAGATGCCGTGTCCAAGAAACTACCTCTGGTGCTAGCCTTGGTGCACCAAGGACAGCAGACGCCATCCATCCCTTGGCCTGGAATTGGACAAAGGTGCCAACTTGCTGAGTAGAACCTGCCTGAGTTTCTCTTCCGAGAGCTTCAAGCACTCAGGCTCACATCCACACCCTCAATAGAGGATAACCCAAGCCCAGGTAACCCAGAATGCTCTGTTTGGTCAGGTGTGGGAAAGGTTGTTTCAGACTTCCCCGTGCAATATAGTAGGAAGAAAGCTAACGATGATAACTACCCTTTCTATGGGGTTTTATCATTTATAAACAGCTAGTAATAGCTAACATTTCCATTAGAGCTTCTGTATATCAGCTTATTGGATCCTCACAACAATCTGTTGAGATAGGTATAATTATCCCATTTTACAGATATGGAAAATGCAATCAAAAGAGGTTAAGTGACTTGCCCAAGGTCATACAGGTGTTGGGTATTAAGAGTAGCCTTCTAATTCATCTCCTAGCCTCAAGTCTCTCCCTGCTCCAATCCATCATCCATTCAACTGTGAAGGTGATTCTTCTAAAGAGCAAGTCTGACCATGTCACTACCCTTATTCAATGAGAATTCTCTCCAGGATCAAATGAATAGTGTTGGAAAAGTAAAGATCTTCCTAATCCTTCCATAAGCCCTTTCCTACCTTTTAGTCTTCTTAAACCTGACTCCCCTCCCATTACACTGTCATCAATAAATCAGTCAGTCGATACACCTGATGCTCATCAGGAACTGTGCCCAAAGGGCAATCAAACTATGTATACCCTTTGACCCAGCAATACCACTACTAGGTCTGTATCTCAAAGAGGTTTTAAAAAGGGGAGGGGGAGGACCTAGTTGTACAAAAATATTTATAGCAGCTCTTTTTGTGATGGCAAAAAACTGGAAATTCAGGGGATGCCCATCAGTTGGGGAATGGTCAAACAAGTTGTGGTATACCAATGTAATGGAATACTGTTGTGCTATAAGAAATGATGAGCAGGCAGACTTCAGAAAAACCTGGAAAGATTTGTATGGACTGATGCTGAGTGAAGTCGGCAGAATCAAGAGAAAGTTGTACATAGTAACAGCCACATTGTGCAATGACCAACTTTGATAGACATAGGTCTTCTCAGCAATACAATGATCTAAGACAATTCCAAAGGACTCATGATAGAAAATGCTATCTACCTTCAGAGAAAGAACTGATGGAGTTCGAATGCAGATTGAAGCATAAAATTTTCTTTTTTTTCATGTTTTTTTTCTTTTGTTCTGTTTCTTCTTTCACAACATGACCAATATGGAAATATGTTTTACATGATTGCACATATCTAACCTATATTAAATTGTTTGCCCATCTTAGGGAGGGGAGCAGTGAGTTCGGGAGAAAATTTGGAACTCAAAATTTTTAAAAAATCAATGTTAAAAATTGTCTTTACATATAATTGGAAAAAATAAAACGCTATTAAAAAAAGAAGAAAAATACACTTGATGCTCCCCACAAATGACCCAATGTCTCCCATCTCCATGTCTTTTCATCACCTGTCCCCTATGCCTAGAGTGCTCTCCTTCAAGACTCAGCTAAAATCCCATCTTCTGCAGGAGATGGTCTCCACCCCCTTCGGCTAGGGTCTTCTCTCTGAGACTGCTTTATATCTACTCTGTATGCATATGTATATATATATATACACATATATACATGTATGTATGTGTATGTATATATGCATGTTTATGTACATATATCTTGCATATACTTGCTTATTTACCCAGTAGAATGTAAGCCCTTCAAGGGTAGGGATTATTATTGCTTTTCTCTATATTCCTAGAGCTTAGCTCAAAGCCTGGCATATAGTAAGAACTTAATAAATGCTTATTGTCTGACAAAAGAGTTCAACCAGCATTTCAATCTTTGTCCTCTGACCTCAAATCCATAGTTCTCTCCTTTTCAACAAACTGAGTTCGAATCCTGGCTCTCCTACCCTGGGAAAGTCACTTGTAATCTTTGGCTCTCGCTTTCCTCATCTGTAAAATTAAAAGGTTGAACTAGATTAGCATATCCCAAACTTTTGCGTATAAGGATCCCCTTTTAACATTAAAAAAAAGTTTCATGCATCCCATACATGATGGTAATCATTATTAGCATGCACTGATTTGGAAAATACAGGATAACAAAAAACTGTATTTGTCAGCAGCACTTTTAAACTATTCCAATGCTAGCTTTAAGCTAGAATTTTTTTTTATCACAATAACATCTACATATATTTAAAAGTTGTAGCCTTATAAGTAATATTAATAATAACGAGGGACAGCAAGGTTGATAAAGAGCTGGACTTGGCATGAACAAAATCTGGGCTGCAGTCCCACCTGAGGCACATACTAGCCACTGGACCTGGGCGGCTTACTTGAAGTCTCAGTGCCCCCAAGCAATTATCGAAGATTAGAAATTGGGGATCAGTCACTGGTCTGCTTTGGTTGAGGAAGATTCCTCACTGGGAGGAACGTGTAGCTACAAATGCATGTGGAATCCCAGGTCAAGACACATCTATGTGTGTATATATGCACATGTATTTTGCACATGTATGTGTATGTACACACATACATATATGTTTGTCTGTATATACATATTGTGTATATGTGTGTGTGTTGTTGTTATTGTTTAGTTGTTTATCAGCCTTATCCGACTCTTCGTCACCCCATTTCTTGACAAAGATACTGGAGTGATTTGTCTTTTCCTTCTCCAGCTCATTTTGCAGATGAGGAAACTGAGGCAAACAGGGTTAAGTGACTTGCCCAGGGTCACATAGCTAGGATACGTGTGAGGCCAGTTTTGAATCCAAGAAGATGAGTCTTACTGACTCCAAGACCAGTGCTCTATCCACTGTGCCATCTAGCTTGTCCCATATATGTGTATATGTATGTATATGTGTGTTTGTATATATACACACAATGTTTGTGTATACACACGTATGTATATTTACATACATGTGCATATATATTATATATAGACATAGATACAACTGCATGACTTTGGGTGGTACATGTATATGTATGGATGTATGCAAATTCTTTTTTTTGTGGGGGAGGGGGCAGGTCCAAAACAGTGATTTCATCCATAATAGGTAACACAGTGGTTTGAGTACTGGACCTGGAGTCAGGAAGACCTGAGTTCCAATGTGACCTCAGACACAAACTAGCTGAGTGAACCTGAGAAGTCACTTAACTTCTGTTTGCCTCAGTTTCCTCATTTGTAAAATGGGGATAATACTAGCATCTACTTCCCAGGGTTGTTGTGAGGTTAGAATAAGATAATAATTGTAAAGTGCTTAGCACAGTGCTATACAAATATCAGTTACTACTATTATTAGCTATTACCAGTGCAAATTGAACTGCCTTGCGACTGATAATCTTAAAGAGTTGCCCAGGACATTGAGAGATGGAGTCCCTGTCCCAGGGCCACAGAGCCAGCTCTTGACCCCAGGCTTACCCTCTGTCCACTGCACACTGGCCTATACCTCCATAATATGTGCAGATGATGCTCTTCATCTCTCTTTATGTGTACATCGAATTATTTATCTCCTCCACAGAAGGGATGCTGACTTATTTGTTCTGCTGAGCCACAGAACGTATTTTGATGGTGCTAAATCAGTGACCAGATGCACGGTGCACACTTGGATTCGTGCTGACCTGGCAGCTCCCGTCGGGTTCTGTGGCCCCTGCATCGGGAAGCAGACTAAAGCACTGATCTCGAAGGTTCCTCTCCGTTCTAAATCCTACAAGCCTCTGATCTTTTAGTCTGGGCCCCGGCTGTCTTAATCATTCAGGCCTGGGAGCCAAACAGGTCTCGGTCTTGAGGCCCCAGCCAGCTGCCATGCAGGCGGCCTCTCCAGCGATGGAAAGAAGCCCTGTGCAGCCCTGGGAAACAGGTGAAAGAGCCTTCGAGCGGGGAAGGGAAAAATCACCAGGTAATTCCTTACTCTTAAGGAGGTCAGAAAGCTGAGCGTCTGAGTGCTCGCGGCTGCGGTGTCCTGTAAATCACACAGCCAGGAATGGAGCCGGGCCCCTGGGCTCTGGCAGAGTTATGAGTGATGTACAGTCACCCTCTCCTTCCCTCCTCCCCTCCTCGAGCTCCACGGTGCGCCCGCTCCCTGATGCGTGAACCCCTCCGAGGGAGGTGGGAAGCAGATGCAGCTGGGGGGCGGGGTGGGTCACACACTGTTACAATTTCCACATCCCTCCTTCGTCCCGAGCCAGGTTTGGGAGTGCCCTCTCTGCAGATGTCCATGACGTTGAAAGCACTGAGTTATTGGGAGCTGGGGGCAGCAGATGGGGGAAGGGAGGGGGAGGAAAAACGAGGAGGGGCTTCAGCTCTAGTCCAACCCCATGCACAGTCTGGAAATCTATTCCAATGATGATTACGGTTTTGAGGGAGCTAACAAAGTAATGGAGACGGCTGGTGGTCTGGTGGATAGAATATTGGAACTTGGAATCAGAAAGTTATTCAGTCTCGTCCAACTCTTTGTGAACCCATTTGGGGTTTTCTCGGCAAAGATACTGGAGCGGTTTGCTATTTCCTTTTCCAGCTCGTTTTACAAATGAGGAAACTGAGGCAAACAAGGTTAAGTGACTTTCCCAGGATTACATAGGTAGTGTCTGTGGCCAAATCTGAACCCAGGTCTTCTTTCCTTCATGCCTAGCATTCTATCCACTTCACTAAGTGACATATAAATTCTTATTCCCACTGTTGTGGAAGTTAGAACTGATTGTTATTGTTGTTTAGTCGTTTCAGTCATGTTTGACCCTTTGTGACCTCATTTGGGGTTTTCTTGGCAGAGATACTGGGGTGGTTTGCCATTTCCTTCTCCAGCTCATTTTCAGATGAGGAAACTGAGGCAGACTGGGTTAAGTGACTTCCCCAGGGTCTCACAGCTAGTAGAACTAGAGGGGACCTTAAGGGTTATTTAGTCCAAAATTTTGATTTTATAGATGGGGAAACTAAGGCCCAGAAGGCAGGGTCACATAACTTCTCCAAGCTCACATCTAGTTAAGTTGCAGAGCCAGAATTCAGGTCCAGGTCTCATGATGCCCCCTGGTGATAATAATAACTCTGGCACCATAGGAACATTGTGCTAGTTAGGAGCAAGGAACTGTCGATTTGGGTGCATTGGTTTTGACTTCATCCACCTTCTTATAATAGAGTCTGACTACTGTTGTGTCAAACCCAGCACATTTACACAGGTCCAGGACTAATGAAGGGTCTGGGAAGTTACTGGGAAGCACACTCTGGCTCAATGAAAGGAAGAATTTTGTGGGAAAATCAGAGATCTCCAGCAGTGGAATGAGCAAGCCATGAAAAGCTGGTCACTAGAGTGGTGTCATCCCAGGATTTTTTAGCTAGAATAGATTTTAGAGATTATCTAGCCCAGGAATCAGAAGCTGCAGCTCGAGGCCACATGTGGCCCTCTAGGTCCTCAAGTGTGGTCTTTGATTGAATCCAAACTTTGCAGAACAAATCCCCTAATAAAAGGATTTGTTCTGTAAAACTAGGACTCGGTCAGAAGGCCACATGTAGCCTCAAGCTACCCCTGATCTAGCCCCTTATTTTACAGATAAGGAAACTGAGTCCCAGAGAAATTGTATCCCTTCAAACAAAAGCCGGTTGACTCATTTATTGAGGGTCTAATAAAGGAGATTGGTATAGATGGCATCTAAAAATCCTCTAATGCCAGGGTTCTGTTGTCTGGATGGTCTCATGTGAGAAAGAAGTACCTTTCTCAGCTTTTCACCCACAGATACTCTTGCACACCAGCTTTTCTCAAAGGAGAATATAGGAATCATACAGCCTAGGGGATAGAGGGACTCCTTTTTCTCTTAGATATAGAAACCCAACCTCTTTCTGGTGCTTGTCCCATTGCATCCCATTTGGCCTGGTCTGGTCCTGCTATACCCAATGGGCACGGCTGCTTTCTGATCTTCTTCTTCCTCCTGCATCCCACTTTTTCCCTCTTTTCTGAGACTTAGCTTGGATTTCTATGAAGTTGGGTTTGGGTGAAACACTCTGGGTTATTCCACTGAAAATTCAATAAAAAAGACCTTGTGTGTTTTGAAATTCTATTTGCTTTTCAAATCTGCCTCCCTTTCCCACTTCCTATCCTCACTCCCCACATCAAACATGGTTGTTTCCTCATGCTACTGAATCTCAACTGGACACTTATCACCATTTCTTCTCTGATAGACTTTCAATCAACTCTACCCAGCAGCTCTTCATTGCTTCTCCTCTCTCCCAGCCTACCTCGTTTCCACAGCTAATCTTGCTTTCTACTTTGCTAAATCATCATCATAAGCTCCTACAATTCCATCCTTCATGCCTCAAACTTTTCTAGGTTCTCACTCATCCTTTGCCCCTTCCTGTTAGTATTATAGTCCCCCATTCATGCTAAGGCTGATCTCTTCCCTTGTGCCCTACATCCCAACCCCTCCCTTCTCTTCATCAATCATTCTCTATCTCTGTCTCTCCATCTCTGGTTCTCTCTGTCACTCTCTCTATCTGTCTGTCTCTTGGTCTCTGATTGTCCTTCTCCGTCTCTGTATCTGTGTCTGTCTATTCCCATGCCTGTCGCCTCTAATTCTCTCTCTCTCTCTCTCTCTCTCTCTCTCTCTCTCTCTCTCTCTCT
>NW_020954564.1:49490772-49507346 GCF_900497805.2 Vombatus ursinus | reverse complement strand
TCTCTCTCTCTCTCTCTCTCTCTCTCTCTCTCTCTCTCTCTCTCTCTCCCTCCCTCCCTCTGTGTGTGTGTGTATGTGTTTCTGTCTCTGTCTCTATCTGCTTCCCTCCCTGCCTGCCTATGATTGTCTCTCCGTCTGTGTTTCTGTCTGTTTCTGTCTCTGCCTCCCTGCCTGCCTGCCTATGATTGTCTCTGTGCTTCTCTGTCTCTGTATCTGTGTTTCTGTCTCTGCCTCCCTGCCTGCCTGCCTGTGATTGTCTCCACATCTGTGTTTCTGTCTCTGCTTCTGTCTGCCTCCTTGCCTGCCTGCCTATAATTGTCTTTGCCTCTGTGTCTCTGTATCTGTCTGTGCCTCCCTGCCTGCCTATAATCATTTCTCTGCCTCTTGTCTTTCTGTCTTTGTGTCTCTCTGTCTCTGTCTCACTCTTTCTCTGTCTCTACCTCTTTCTCACTGTTTCTATCTCCCTCTGTCTCTCTTTCCCCCCTCCTTCTGACTCCTTTCCCCATTGCCACCAAATATGTTCAAGTCTCTCATGCTCTGAAACATTCTTTCCTTGGCCCTATCATTCTTAGTGTCTGGAGCCACCATCTTATTTTCCTTCTTTCCCCTGCTAACCAACCCCCTAGAAAGAGTCTGCCACACTTGCTGCCTCCACTTCCTCACCACCCACCCACTCCTTAGATCTCTGCCGTCTGTTTTCTATCCTCACCACTCCACTGAAAATTCTCTCCTAACGTCTTGCGGTGACCCCTTAATTTTCAGATTCAATGTCCTTTTTTCAGTCTTCATGAACCTTGACCTTTCTACAGCATTTGACACTGCTGACCACCTTCTAGTTCTGTATATTCTCTCCTTCCTTGACTTGCAGCAAGACACAGCTCTCCTCTCCATTCATTCTCTTTTATCCATTCACGTGGCCATCACCTTAGTTCAGGCCCCAATCACCTCTTAACCAGAACTATTGCAATAACCTCTTAACGGTCCAGTCTCTCGCCTCCATAATCCATCCTCCACACAGCTGCCAAAGTGATATTCCTAAAGCCCACGAGTCTGACCACGTCATTCTCCTGCTCATTAAACTTCAGTGTCCCCCTAGGTGTTCTAGGACAAATCACAAATTTCTCTGTTTGGCAATTAAAGTCTTTCACAACCTGGTTCCAGCCTACCTTTCTAAGCTAATTACATATTATTCTCCTTCATGCATTGCCCATTGCAGCCAGCTAGCTTGCTGAATATTCCTTACACATGGGGTTCCATTTCCTATCTCTGTGGCCTTACACAGACTGTCCTCGGTGCCTGGAATGCATTCCTTCCTCAATTCCAACCTCTTGGAACCCCTAGCTTCCTTCAAAGCTCAGACATTACTTCTTCCATGAGACTTTTTCTGATTCCCCCCAGTTACTAGTGCTTCCCCATGCCCCAGATTACCTGTGATTTACTGTGTCTATGTTGTATTTATTTATATATATATATAAATAAGTGACTCATTTCTTCTTATAGAATGTGAATTCCTTGAGGTCAGGGCTTATTTTATTTTTGTCTTTGTATCTTCAGCAGTTGGCATGGTGCTTGGTATATTATAGGTGCTTAATAAATGTTTTTTGATGATTGATTCTGGTCTGTTCTTATCTCCACTGATTGATCATCCTTCCTCTCATCCCTATGTGGGGGTATCCCTCACAGCTCTGTCCTCAGCCCTGTTCTCTTTTCTCTTTACATTCTCTCCCTTTTTGGAGATCTCATCTCTTCTTATGGCTTCAGTTATCATCTCAAAATAAACTGTTCTTCATCCTGTCTGTTCGGCCTTAATCTCTCCTCTGAGCTCTAGGCATCTCTAACTGCCTGCCAGATATTGTTACCTTTATGTCCTGCCAGCATTTCAAACTCATTGTATACAAAACTGAACTCATCTGTTGTCCCCCAAACCTTCAAAATCTCTTTCTGCTGATGGCAGCGCCATTCACCTTGACCTCGGATCTCAGTCACCTTTCATGCTGCCCTCTCCACTAAGCTGCAAAGTCCTGTTGATTCTGTCTCTGAGATCTCCCACCACCGGACCCTCCTCTCCAATCTTGCAGCCATTACTCCAGTTGAAATCCTCATTAGTTCTCTCCTGGGCAATCCATCCTAACTGATTTCTTTCTTTTTCAATCATAGAGCTGCCAAACAATCCTCTCAATCTAGAGACCTGATCGACTCACAGCCCTGCATAGAAACTTTCAGTGGCTCCTTTGAGCCTCCAGGACAAAACACTTCTTAGCCTGGCACTTCAGACCCTCCACAATCAGGCTGCTACCTACCTTTCCTACTTTATTACATATCACTTCCTTTTGTTGTAGTTCAGTTGTGTCCAACTCTTGGTGAACCCATTTAGGGATCTGTTTGCCATTTCCTTCTCCAGCTCATTTTACGTATGAGGAAACTGAGGCAAGCAGGGTTAAGTGACTTGCCTGGGGTCACACAGCTAATAAGTGTCTGAGGCCAGATTTGAACTCATGGAAGAGGAGTCTTCCTGATTCCAAGCCCAGTGAGCTATCCACTGCCCCACCTACGTGCCACCTGGCTATTCTTACTTCCTTTTAGGAAGTCTATAATCTAGCTAACCTAGAGTACCAGCTGGTCCCCGATCTCTGCCTGACCTCTCCATCTCTGTACTTTGTCTAGATCTCTTCTTTTGGTCCTAGCACATTTTGGGGGTGTGTGTATCTAGCTCACTCCCCCCCCCCAGCCACACACACACTTTACAGCTTGGGACATCCTAAGACCATCCTGGTGTAAGTTGCAAAGCCGAGATTTGAACCCTAATCCCTTAACTCCAAATGCAGTAGTCTTTCCACTGCACCATGCTAATTTGTATACTCATCATATCTCTCTTTAGACTCTAATTTCCTTAAAGGTAGGCACTGTTTCCTTATAATAATTGTCATTTGCATAGTGCTTTAAGGTTTGCAAAGTGGTTTATATATATTATGTCCTTTGATCCTCACAACAACCCTGTGAAGTTGGATCTATTATTATCTCACTTTTTACAGTTGAAGAAACTGAGGCTGAGAGAAGTTAAGTATCTTGGCCAGTGCCACGAAGCTAGTAAATATCTGTGGCAGAATTCAAACTCAGGTCCTCCTGACTCCAAGCCACCTGAGCCACTAATTGTATATTAGGTATATTAATAAGTGTGCTTTATTTTCCAACAGTCTATGTTCTAAGGTTCCTCTCTTCTAAAACTCCATCGTTCTATTTCTTTGGTCATTATGATTCCACACATTCAGTTAGATGGGAATTAGGGGTGGGGTGGGGTGGATTGTGAGGGGGTGTTTTTACTTCCAATGGTCCTGGACTCTGATTCTGAGCTTTCTGAAATTATAAGCTAATGGGAGGCTCTGCCATCCATCCCTGCAACCTAACGTATTGCTAATGAGTTTCACTTAATAACAATAAGCTGAGATAACAGACAGATTTAATTAAAAAAAAAATCCAAGCCCTCTTTCTTCTCCTCTGCAGCATCGAGGATATGGAGTCTGCGGCAATGAACACTTAACAACAATAACATGGAAACTAAAAATGAAAACATCGGTGGCCAGAGCTGTTTCCCCTTTTTCTAAAAAGAGATCTCTCCTCCTGCCTCCCTCTCTCCCCCCCCCCCCCCCCCATGGAGGCCACGTTATTTATAGTGTTAATTTTGTCCACTGGCCGCTGCTTGAACTAATTTCATTTACACCGACCTTCTTGTACAGCTCACCGCCACCACTCCTTACTCCCAGGGAATGTTTTGCCAGAGCTCGAGAAACATCTTTGCCGCAAAGGCAGGAAGGGGTGTTGGGCAGTGGAGGATTCAGCCAGGTCCTGGGAAGCTGACCAGAACAAGCTTGTGGGAGGGGATCTTAAGGACAAGGAGGCCCTCGTTTAGGGAAGTATGACTGACAAGGAGGTCCTGGTTGGAAGAAGTCTAAGGGGAGAGGATACCTAGGGTTGGGGGAGTCTGATATTCCACAGTCTACATTCCAACATTCTGTGTTCTAAGGACAAAGGACATCTTGATGAAGGAGACTCTGAGGGTCAAAGAGGTCCCCATTTGATGGAACCTGAGGGACAGGGAACCCCATTTGAGAGACATTTAAGGGACAAGGAGGGAAGGTCTGACAGATAAGGGAGCCTCAATCTGGGGGATTCTGAAGGACAAGGAGTCAGTAATTTGGGGAGATGGGCTAAGAACAGGGAGGCAATGGTTTAGGGGAGTCCACGGGAAAACGATGCTTAAGTTCGGAGGATTCTTAGAGTACAAGGAGGCCACAGTCTGAGGGAATCTGAAGTAACAGGGAAACCCAGTTATTCTAAGAGAATGAGGTGGCCCCAGTTCAGGAGAGTCTGAAGGAAAAGAAAGACCCGATGTAGGGGAGTCAAGAGTTAAGGAGACCTCAGTTTGAAGGAGTGTGAGGGTCAAGGAGGCCCCATTTTGGGGGAGTCTGAGGCCAATGAGGCCTGCCTAGCAGCTGGCTGGGTTGCCTGTCCTGGGCTCAGCAACCGTGAGATGAGGAGGAAGAATGAGCCCACGTTATTGCTTTAGCGTTGGGCTCTGGGTGTTCATTAAACCCTGCGTGCGCCTCCCTATTGATATGCCTCGCTGTGTGCCGGCCCCAATAGAGAGATCGCTGAGCTGATAGACAAGGGGGAACAATGATACCCGGAAGAGTGGCTGGCAGAATAACGAATGGATTTTCTGGAAGTGTTACGCCGAATTTCATTCTGCAAGAATTTAATTAAAAAGACTCAAATATATCTGATAATCCTCCCAGCAACGCCCCGGACCCCATCCTACTGATAGGCTCCCTGACAACGGGTGTTTTCTGCCAATAAAGGGCAGAGGCAGACGTGGTACGGTCGGGGCGGGGGCGGGGAGGGGAGGGAGCCCAGAACTGCAGACAACAATGACAGATCCTCCTCACCCAGCCCTGGCTCTGGCAGGAGTGATTGGAAAGAGCCATTATCACTATCGCCTATCAAACTTCCAGAGAGGGAGAAACTGAGGTCCCTGGGAAGGCAGCTGTCTGGTTTTTGGAAACCCAGGTCTCCCAATGTCCAGCCAGGTCTGCATGCTTCGAGCCCTAGGACTCCAGGGTCTTCCATATAGACTAGTGGCCAGGCCAGGTCCTGGTGAGCACCTTCACCCTATTTCCTGGCACTCCGTGGTCAGGATCATAGGAGATCACACTACTTCGCTTTCTGGGTCTGCTACTCTCCTTGTCAATCAATTGATCAATCAATAAGCATTTGTTTAGTGCCAACTGTGTCCTCCCCTCACTTCTTGGTCATTACCTGTCCAAAGAGAGCCACTGCAGGCTCAACTGACCTAAAATACAAACCCCCAGAAGAAAAATGAGTCAACACCCCAAAGAAAATACTCCATAGGAAGAGTCCTCTGTGCTCTGAAAGGGTAAGTTCAAATCCCTTCCAGATTTAAATCCCATGATCCTATAAATCCTATAAATCTCTGTCCCTTATTAACTTTGTGATCCTGAACAAGTCACTTTCTATCTCTGGGTCTCAGTTTCTTTGCCTGTAAAATGATGACTTGTTCTGCCTAGATGATCTCTAAGTTCCAAAATTCTGTATTCTAAGATTTCTCTAATGTCTGGCATTCTATGCTCCATGTGACTGGCATGTAGCAGGTACTTAATAAGTTTTCGTGGATTGATTGGTAGCTGACATTCTGAGTTCTAAGGCTCCTTCCAGTTGAAGGACAGAGACCCAAGATGTGATATTCTGTGCTTTGATGGGTGGTGTGAGTGAGTGATCAGGGTTTGGGGACGAAAATCATGCCCATTCCATGGGGAAAAGGCTTGGCCTTAGTAAGTCACCAAGTGTAGATGATGCACCTGCCACAGGCCCAGCACCTCCAGTCCCGGTTCCTCCTTCTCCTTATCAACCCTCTCTCCAAAGCCTGCCTCTATATATATATAGGTAAAGCCCCCTACGACCAGAGCTAACTCCTTTTTCTCTTCTTCCTGTTAGAAGCATTTTTTACCAAAGCCCAGCGCGGGTACCACCTCTTCCATGCTGCCTTCTTTGATGTGCCACCTCTTCCCTCCACCCCACCCCCACCCCCCACCTTCCACCCCATCTGTCTCGCAAAGCTGAAAATTCTCTCTCCCTGGGACATTTTGTCTGGCTTTCTCTCATACCTCCATCACATTGCACCTTGTCCCATGCTTACTTGTATGCTTCTTGTCTTCTCTCGAGCAGAGTATAACCATCCTGTAGTCAGGGACATTACTTCCCCCCCCTCATTTTCTACATTCTGGAACAGTGCCTTACACTTAGAAGGTACTTAATTGAAAGTACATGTTGAATTAGTTGATTTTTAAAAATCAGTTAACAAACATTTATATGTATCTACTATGGGTCAGATACTAGGAACACACACACAAAATGGAACAATCTTTTGCTCTCAGGGAGCTTACATTCTATATGGGAAGACAACTCATGCTGTAGATACATTTAAATATATACAAAATGTAGTTGAATGGGATTGAAACTCAAGGTGTTGACCAGCAAAAGGTGGGGCTGCAGGTGAAATAGAAAAGAAGGTGAGAGAAAAGTTAGCTCAGGGCAGTTCCTCAGCATCCGGGTAGTTATCTGTTTGCTCCTGGTCTTTCCCTAGTAGGAGGTAACCATCTTGTGGGCAGGGAGGCTACCTCTCCTCCCTCCCCCCACCATTTTTATATGTCCTAGAATAGCGCCTTACACTTCGAGGGTACTTCCTTGCAGGAATGATGGGGCTGCTATGGACCCTTGAAACATGCTGCAATGCAACTTAAGAGGAGTGTGATGCTTGGGAAAACAGGGTAGCCCCAAGGCCCCCTGGCCAGGACCTGTGCTATGCCAGAAGCTACTGAGAAAAATCATCAGATATAAACTTTTTTGACAGCAGGGACTGTCTTTGTGATTCCCTGCAAAGGATTTCATCTCTAGAGTTTAGCACAGTAAAGCCTTTCATTCACTCATTTAATCATTCTGAAAATGAGGACAGGGAAAAGAACCCCCTAGTTTCTTTCTGGGAGAATTAGGGAGAAGGCTTCACACCAAAGTGATTCAGGCAGGGTTTTGTGGAGGCTTCTGCCTGCCTGGATCGTTTCCTCCCTTCTGCCTCCCTCCCTCAGCCCCAATGCACAGAAAAAGCTCAGGCACCTATTGCTCAAAGGGCACAGCAAATCCCTGAAAGATTCTCCTCATGAAAAACAATAATCAAAAGATATTTGTTGAGTCAAAGAATACTTGCCAACTGGACTGGGGGTCAAGATGCCTGTGTTCCAGTCATGGCTTTACCTATAGCTAGCTGTGTGGCATTTGGAAGTCATTTAAATTCTCTGGGCCTTAAGCTCTTCACTGGAGTAACGACACGGCATGGTGGACAGAGCACCAGACCTGGAGCTGGAAGACCTGAGTTCAAATGTTACCTCAGATACCTACTAGCTGTGTGATCCTGGGCAAGTCACTTAACCCCTGTTTGCCTCGGTTTCCTCATCTTTAAAATGGGGATAAATGGAATCTGGAAAACCTGAGTTCAAATCCCCAGCCTTATTCACTTACTCATTATGTTATTCTGGGCAACTCACTTAACCTCTGTTTACTTCTGTTTCCTAATCTGCAAAATGGGGGTAATAATAGTACTTACCTTCCAGGGTTGTTGTAAGGATCAAATGCAAAGCACTTAGCACAGTGCTTGGCACATAGTAGGTGCTATATAAATGTTAGCCATTATTATTATCTATAAAATTAGTAGGTTGAACTGGATGATTTCTAAGGTTTCTTTCTTTCAATGTGACATAGTAGAAAGAATACTGAACTTGTAGTCAGGAAAGCCCTGGGTTTTAATCATGACTCTGACACTTACAAGCTCTGTGCATTTACTATGGTTCAGATTCTGGGAACACACACACACAAAGGAAACAGTCTTTGCCCTCGGGGAGCCTATATTCTAGTTGGGAGTAATCATTTCACCTTCTAAATCTCAGTTTCCTCATCTGTAAAATGGGGAATAGCAATACTCATATTATCGATCTTGCAGGATTGTTGAGAGAACCAGATAAGATAAGGTATCTAAAGAGAGTTAACTAATATTAACTATTATTATCATCCTATGATCTAAAGTCTCTTCTAGCACCAATATTTGTTCAAAGATCCCTTCCAGGTCTAATCTTCCATATTCTGCATTTTAGCATTCATGTATCCTAAGGTCCCTTTCAAGTTCCAACATTCTATGTTGTAACAATATATATTCTAAAGTTTCATCCTTTTCTAATATTCTATGCTCTAAGATTCCATCAAGCTCTAACATTCCACGTTCTAGATTTTAACATTTTTTTGCTGAAAGGTCCATTTTAGCTCTAACATTCTGTGTTTAAGATTCTATATTCTAAAACCCCTTCCACATCTGGCATTCTCTGTTTTATGGACTAACAATCTATGCTCTAAGTAAGATCTCTCTGAGCTGTAACATTTTCCCATACAGTATTATTCCAGCTCTCCCAAATCCAAGTCACCCAGCTTTGTAGCCTTTGTTCTTTGAGCTTCAAGCTAAACATTTTCATTTCCAAGAGGTCTATGGGTCATGAGATACTCTGGCCAGAGATCCACACTGGCCAGATCCCCATCCTCCTGTCCCCTTCTCTGCTCCATGTACACATCCAAAGAAAGCTTCTAATGAATCGCAAGATGTGTGTTATCAAACTCCGGTGTCACCATATATCACTTCAGGAATCAGCACACGATTTATTGGAGGGTTGAGGTGGTGGCAGCTGCTGAGGCGACTGATAGCTCAGCTGTCGCACTGAGGGAGAGGAGGATTCGTGGTGCCTGGGGGCCAGGAAGCCGCAACAGAAAAGCCCCGTCTCTGGGAACTGGGATGGGGGAGGAAAAGCAGGCAGCCTGGCAGAAGCAACCTGGAATTGAGATCTCTGGGTCCCAGCCTTGCCATTTATTAACTGTGTGATTTTTGGGCACAAGTCTTCTCTCCAAACCTCAGTTTCTTCATCTGTAAAATAGGCATAATATTTTTACTCCTTAGCTTAAAGGATTGTCAAGAGAAAGATGCTGTCAACACCTCTACTAAGCTCTATTGAAATCTGTCTGTCAGTCCTAAGTTGTCCAAAATATTCCTTATCCTGGCCACCATGATCTGAACATACTCCAGTTTGTCAGGGTCCTTCTTAAAATGTGGTGGCCAAAACTGAACATAGTTCTCCCAGCTGTGAGCTGACAGGACACGCCATATTTCCTTTCCAATTGGTACTCTCCCCCAGCTGTCTTGTTTTGTAACCTAATGGCCCTGAGTCCTTGAGGTCTTGTGTCTGAAAGAACACAGTTCTCAGGGTAGGGAAAAGGGGCACCGAGCTCCAGCTGCCACCTTCTTTCAGCATCTGTGCCACACAGTTCACAGTCATGGGAAGGTCATGTATGTGTGTATGTGTGTGAATGGTAAATATTGAAAGGGAATTCACCTCAGAGGTAGTGTACTATCATAAAAACTATACTAGAATGGAAGCCAGGAGACCTATCTTTCTATGTGTCTTTTGGCAAGTCACTAAATCTCTCTGGGTCTCAGTTTCCCTATTTGTTAAAAACCAGGGTAAATGGGTTTAAAGGTTTCTTGTTATATCATTCTCTATTCTAGAATTCATAGAAGCACAGCATCTCGATCTGGAAGGGACCTCTTGGGCATTTAGTCCAACCTGTGAAGGAAATGAGAATCCTTCCAACAATATCCTTGACAAGTGGTCATCCAGCATATGGTTGAATCAATCAATCAATCAAGTATTTATTAAGTGCCTACTATGTGCCAAGCAAAGAATAGAACAATCTGTCCTTTCTATGGGCTTATATTCTAATAGAAGAGAAAATAAGTACACATATAGATATTTATATTTGGACAGCCAGGCAGCAGTGGATAGAGCACAGCATTGAATCAGGAAGATTCATCTTCACAAGTTTGAATCTGGCCTCAGACACTCATTAGCGGTGTGACCCTGGGCAAATCACTTAACCCTGTTTGCCTCAGTTTCCTTATCTGTAAAATGAGCTGGAGAAGGAAATGGCAAACCACTCTGGTATCTCTGCCAAGAAAGTCCTAGATGGGGTCACACAGAGTCAGACGTGACTGAACAACAAAAACAGTAGATATTTATAGCATAAATTTAAAAAGAATAATCATAAACAAAAAGGCCATTAAACATAAGACGGTTTGGAAGGATGGGTACTTACTGAGGAAATCAGGAAATGCTTCATGCAGAAGAGCTGACTTGAAAATGTCCAGGATGCTTTGTAAGCTTGAGGTCACTGATTCTGCATTTCAGCCATCTTCAGTGGAAGAAGTTTTTACTTACATTAAGATAAAATCTACCTCTTGGAAACATCCATGCTTTGTTCCTTGTTCTGCTCTTGGGGCCAAGCAGAAAAAGGCTAGACCCTCTTCTCCGTGATGGCGCTTCAAATTCTTGAAGACAATGACCATGTGGCCACTGTAACTTCTCCAATGAAAATGTTTTTTAGGTCCTTCAACTCACTTATATGGAAGGAAGGAAGGAAGGAAGGAAGGAAGGAAGGAAGGAAGAGAGGGAAAGGAGTAAGGAAGGGAGGAAAGAAGGAAACAAGCATTTATTAAGTCCCTACTAAGAGTCAGGCACTGTACTAAAGTGTTTTCTTTACAAATATCTCATTTGATCCTCACAACAACACTGAGAAGTAGATGTTATTATTAGCTTCATTTTACAGTTGAGGGAACTAAGGCAAACAGAGGTTAAGTGACTTGCCTAGAGTCACACAATTAGTAAGTGAGGCCACATTTGAATTTGGGTCTTCCTGACTCCATGCCCAGTGCTCTATTCATTGTGTCACCTTGCTGCCTTTTGCGTGGTGTGCAATCATCCCAGCAGCCTGGTAGTCTTCCTCTGAAAGGATTCTACTCTGTCAATGTTCTTCCTAAAATGTGTGATCCAAATTTAGACCCAGTACTCAATTACAATGTAGTCTGACAGGGCAAATGAAAGTGGGGCTGCCGTCTATGTAATTTTAGTCATCTGTAAGGTTAATTATCATTCCATCTATTCTATTTTTAAAGTCTAAAAATCACATTTTTGGCTGCTATATTACACAGTTGGCTAATATTGGGCTTATAGTCCACTAAAACCCCTCAATTTTTCTCATATGAACTTTTATCTAGTCAATTCTCCCCAACCCTGACCTTGCGCAGTCGATTTTTTAAGACCCAAATGTAGGACTTTACATTTATCCCTATTAGATTTCATCATATTAGGTTGAGCCTGTTATTACACACTGTTGATATCTTTTTAGATCTCCACACTTTTATCCAATGTATTGGATATTCCTGCCAGCATTATGTCATCTGCAAATACGGTAAGTATGTTATCTATTATTTCATCCAAGTCTTTGATAAAAATATTGAATAGCTCCAGGCCAAGGACAAATACTTTCCACTGGAGACTTTCCTCCAGGATTACTACAGTGACATTTAAGGCTCTATGTTTAAATATTCCCTATTCTAAGGACAATCAAATCTTCTTGATTGTCTAATCCAATCAGTAAAAAATTTCTAGCATGCACTTTTGGGTACATGGTGCTCTGCATGTTTATTTGTAAATTATGCAGTGTGTTACTATGTTTATATATGATATATCTTACAAAACACACGAGTATAACTTTTAAAAGATTAGATAAAGTACACAATATTTAAAATAATTTGGTAATGTTCTATTTAGCTGTCCAACACTCTTTTTTGCTCCCACCAAAAAAATATTTTTTAATAACAATGAGAGCAATATGATTGAACATGGATATCTCGTTATTTCTGAAAACCATGGTTTAACATTTTGTGATGCAGCAATCCAAAGGTCTGATCCTCAGTCCAGTTTATTTCACTGCTTGTTTTTTAATGCTTGGTTTTAACAGCTGACAAAGGCACTTTTCAAAGATAACTAACTCCAAATGGAAGACATGCCTCATTGGTCCCCTTACAAAATCATGATACTCATTCTTCAATCTCATCTCCCAATTCTGCAAAGGTTTTTGTTGACATTTGGCTAGTAAATTTGCCTTATTCCTGATGTCTGGTTGTTCTTATAAATGAATCCTAAGGTGTCATATTTTTATATTTTCAAACAAATAGATTTAAAACCCCCTGAAACTCTTCACTTTGCATGTTTTTAAATAGGTGAGAAAATTCCATTTCCAATGTTTTTAAGTGTGCAGATATGACTCTTTTATTTATTTATTTATTTTTGTAGGTATCATGTTTCTTTGGTTTGTCAGTAAAAGCTTAGTTTTCAAATGACTCGCCAATTGTGATGTCTTCGTGTTCTAATTAGCTAATATCTCCAGGCACAATGTCAACTTAGGGTGAGGTTCATTGCTAATGTTGTAGATGTAAATATATATTTCAAATAATCTCCTCAAAAATTTCAAAACCTTTGGTTGCCTTCCTGCCAGATCTGATTGAACTGTGATTGTTTTTACTTTGCAGGATGACTGACTGACAAAGAACTTGTGCTGGAAGCAGAATTATCAGCTCTGCCTTTTTTGTGTGCCCTTGTGCTCACATTATTAGTGTTATCTTCAGCTCAAGGTTTTCTTTGCAGAGATCTTTTTATGCTGCTTGTCTATTTCATGAGGGTCAGCTTAGTTAACTAGGTAATATAATTGGCAAATCCACTTACCTGGGCAGACAGACTCTGCAATACATTGTAATTCAGTGAAAATAAATAAGTAAGGGAGGGTTCCACCATAAAACCCCTCAGTGCTGTGGAATCCCCCCTTATGTAGACTCCCTCACGTACCCAGACCATCTGACACACAGCCTAAGTGAGGGCATCAGTGTAGGTTAGTATAGGTTATATTGGTAAAGCCTAATTTCAATTCTTTTTAGATAAAATAAAAATAAATAGAAGTTCTAATATTTTCTACCTGCACCCCAAAGGACAATCTTGTATGCCCCCTGTGATGTGCACACTCTGCTTTGAAGACTACCATTGTAAAGTCCTTTCCAATGTTAAGATTCTATGTTCTAAGTTCTTTCCAACTTTGACATTCTGGGTTATAAGGGTACCTTAAAGTTCTGACATTCTATGTTCTAAGTTCTCTTTCTTTTTTTTAATTAATTTATTTTGAGTTATCAACAATCACTTCAATAAGCTTTTGAGTTTTAAATTTTTCTCCTCCTCCCTCCCCAAGATGGTGTGCAATCTGATATAGGCTATACATATATATTCCTATTAAACATGTTTTCATATTAGTCATGTTGTAAGGAAGAATTAGAACCAATAGGACGAGCCACAAGAAAGAGAAAACAAAACAGAACAGAAGAAAAAAAAGCAAATAGTATGCTTTAATCTACATTCAAACTCCATAGTTCTTTTTTTGGATGTGGACAGCATTTTCCATCATGAGACTTTTGGAGATATCTTAGATCTTTGCATTGCTGAGAAGGACTAAGTCTATCAAAGTTAGTCATGGCACAACGTGGCTGTTACTGTGTACAACATTCTCCTGATTCTGCTCACTTCACTCAGCATCAGTCCATACAAATCTTTCCAGGTTTTTCTGAAGTCCACCTGCTCATCATTTCTTATAGCACAATAGTATTCCATCACATTCATATACCAGAACTTGCTCAGCCATTCCCAATTGATGGGCATCCTCTCAATTTCCAATGCTTTGCCACCACAGAAAGAGCTGCTATAAATATTTTTGTACATGTGGATCCTTTTACCATTTGTATGATCTCTTTGGGATATAGCCCTGGGAAGTGCTATTGTTGGGTCAAAGGGTATGCACATTTTTATAGCCCTTTGGGCATAGTTCCAAATTGCTCTCCAAAATGGTTGGATCATTTCACAACTCCACCAACAATGCATTAGTGTTCCAATTTTCCCACATCTTCTCCAAAATTTATCATTTTCCTGTTTTGTCATGTTGGCCAATCTGATAGGAGTGATGTGGTACCTCAAAGTTGTTTTGATTTGTATTTCTCTAGTCAATAGTGATTTAGAGCATTTTTTTCGTATGACTATAGACGGCTTTAATTTCTTCATCTGAGAACTGCCTGTTCATATCCTTTGACTATTTATCAATTGGGGAATGACTTGTATTCTTATAAATTTGACTTAGTTCTCTATATATTTTAGAAATGAGGCCCTTATCAGAGATACTGGTTATAAAAATTCTTTCCCAGTTTTCTGCTTGCTCCTAATCTTGGTTGCATTCTAATGTCTTTTTTTAGCCCTAAAACTATGAGCTTATGTTTCTGGTGCACAAATTGTATGGAGGTGATCAATTATAGGGACACTAGTTACAGAGTCCAACCATGTTCAGAAATAAATCCCAGAAGCTGACCAAGTTAAGGTGTCTTTGTTCGGAGATAGAAAAAGCTCAGGCAACCAGCACTCTTCCCCGTGAGCCCATATCTCAGGGCAGGGATTCTTTTTCCCTGGGGTATCTATTCCTTTTCTCCCTTCTTCCTCTCCTAGCCCCCACCTACCTCTTTGTACCACTAGCCTCCCCAGCTTGTCCACTGGTCTTACAGACCTTAGGCTGCCATCATTCCTCCTTATTGTCATCCTTCCCACCCTCATCCCTTGCTATCACACCATTCCTTGAGATGACAACTGCAACCACAACTATGACCACCACCACCACCATCACCACCACAATTCCTAGATAACTTCCCACCTGGGAAAAATAGACTATGCTTCTCCCATCCCCTTCTAGCCCCTAGAAATCCTTGCTTGGTTTGGGATCCACATTATGCTGAGTCCAGGGATGGACAAGGGAGGGGAGGATGGATCACCAGGGAAGCAGACAACCAGCCTCACAGAAACTCAGCCCTAACTAACCCTCCCCAGTAACTATCCTCCACTGCCCTTCTTTCTTGCTCTGCTCTCTAAGACCTTTTCTCTGTTATGGTGCAAGGAATGGTTAGAGTTAGGGTCAGAAGACCTGAGTCCAAATCTTTTCGCTGGCATTCACTCACCACCTGTGTGATGTCAGGCAAGTCATTTGATCTCTTGACTTCAGGTTCTTCCTTTGTAGAATAAGGTAGTTGGATTAGATGATTTACAGAATTTCTCTCCACTCTTACTCACCTCCTCGAATCTATAATCTGAGGACTGATTGATCATTGGTCTATGAGAGGCAGTTGTGGTGTAGTGGTTAGATAACCAACCTTGCAATCAGGGAGACTTGGGTTCAAGTACTGTTTCTGACCCAAACTATCTGTTGGATCTTAGGCAAATCCCTTAACCTTTCAGTACTTCCAGGCAACTCTCAAAGATTCTAAATTGCAAAATAGGTGTTAGTCTGCACTGGTAAAGGAAGTTTCCCTTCCAGGAGTTCCCAGCACCAGAGAAATCATAAGTCCAAACAAATAAAGGATTGACCCTAAATCTCGCTCTAAGGTTCTTTCCATGTCATGGTGCTCAATGAAACCCAGTTTTTCCTGATGACACCACGACTCTTGGTGTTCTTTCCAAAGTTGGCTCCTCTATATTTTAAACCCACTGACCCATAGGACCAGGAGCAAGAGCTGGGATATTACTTGCTCCCCAGCACCACTTTGATCCAGCGATAACTCCTCCTGATAACATCCTGTCCTGATCACTGTTGCTGGCATCTATGGATTTCCCAGTCACTTTCTCTTCTCCCCAATAAGTTTGATACTTGGCTCCTTTCCTTCTCCACTCCAACTCCTGCCCCTTTGTAGAGCCTGGCACCTCAATTCCTCAACTCCCATAACCTCTATGTCTAAACTATTAACCATACAAAGGAGTGGTCATGCTGTAGACATTTTTATTACTTCTACAACTGAATGTGCACCAGGTACCAGAATGCCCAGTTACCTTCTCCTCATTCCAATTTCCTGAATTCATATTCTTCCTTGTCTGGTTTCTCCTCAACCTCATTAGACATCACAATTATGTCCTTAGTCTTAGACCTAGTTCAAGCTAAACCTCCTTCCCTGGGCTCTAACCTTATCAGTTCTGCTTCAATCAAATCTGATCAATTCTATCTCCACACCATTTCTCAAGTCTATCTCCTTCTTTCCACTTACTTGGGTACCACCCTAATTCAGGTCACTTTTTTTTGCTTCAACTATTGCAATAGACCCCTAATTGGTCTTCCTGCCTCTAGTCTCTCTCTTCTCTAATCTATTCTCCATCCAACTAACCACCAGAGGAATTTTCTTAAAGTACACATCTCACCATGTCACTCCCCTGCTCTGTAACTTCCAATGATTCCCTAGTATTCCTAGGATTAGATAGATCCTCTTCTGTTTGGCATTTAAAATCCTTCACAATCTGCTATTATCTTTCTGGCTCTATCATTACTCTCCTTCACATATTCTCTGGTGTAACCCAACAGCCCTTTTGATTATTCTTCACACATGACATTCCACCTCTTTTCTCTGTGCCTGGAATGTGATCTCTTCTCTTCTCTTCTCTTCTCTTCTCTTCTCTTCTCTTCTCTTCTCTTCTCTTCTCTTCTCTTCTCTTCTCTTCTCTTCTCTTCTC
>NW_020954564.1:49487177-49490762 GCF_900497805.2 Vombatus ursinus | reverse complement strand
TCTTCTCTTCTCTTCTCTTCTCTTCTCTTCTCTTCTCTTCTCTTCTCGGAGCTCATAGTTTCCTCCAAAATTCTGCTCAAGTTCTACCACCTTCTACATGAAGCCATTCCTGATGCAACCAGCTGCTGGTACCTTCTCTCCCCACCTCCAACAATTAATATTATATATACCTATTTTCTTAGCTGAGAAAACATAAGCATCTTGAAGGCAAAAACTCTCATTTCTTCCTTTGTATATCCAATAACTAGCACATTCCCTGGTAAAATAGTGGGTGCTTAATAATGCTTATTGATTTGAATTGTCATTCCCATTGAGGAAAAAAATAGCTCTGTCTGATTCTCAAGACTACTATCTTAGATCAGAAAAATAGTTCTATATCTCCTAAATTTCTGAGTAGCAAGATTATACGGGTTCTTAGTTTGACAGCAGCCTCCACTACCCTCTTACTTCTCATTTACCTGGTTTGTCCAGTAAACAGAACACTGTGCTAAATGGAGAATTTAAAAATCAGTGTTCTCAACCTAGCTATGCTTTGAACTAGGCAGCTAGGTGGTGTAATGGATAGAGTGCTGGGCCTGGAGGCTGGAAGATTCATCTTCATGAGTTCAAATCTGGCCTCAGACACTTACTAGCTGTGTGACCCAGGCAAATCACTTAACTCTGTCTGACTCGTCTTCTTCATTCATAAAATGAGAGAAATGGGGAAGGAAACGGCAAATCACTCCAGTATCTTTGCTATGAAAACCCCAAAAGGGGTCATGAACAGGAGGACATGACTAAAATGGGTCACTCCCCTTCTAAGGATTATCATTTTTTTGTTTGTTCCACTTGTTATTATTAGAAAATACATTTACATCCATTATCTTATCTGTTCCTATAATAACTCATGAGACAAGCAGGGTAGATATCCTTATTTTCATTTTACAGATGAGGACACTGAAGCACAAAGTGGGGAAATGACTGGTCCAGGGTCATAAAGGAGTATAAAAAGGGCTTGAATCCAAACTTTTTTTAAAAACAATTTATTTATTAACTTTTAGTTTTCAGCTAAAGATTTTGAGTTTCAAATTTTCTCTCCCTCCCTCTCCTACCCCCTCCCCAAGATGGCATGCAATCTGGTATAGGCTCTACTTACATGTTCATATTAAGCATATTTTCACATTATTCATGATGTAAAGAAGAATTAGAACCAATGGGAAAAAAACACGAGAAAGAAGAATCAAAACAAAACAACAAAAGAAAAAAAAGAACAAATAGTGTGCTTCCATCTGCACTCAGATTCCATAGTTCTTTCTCTGGATGTGGATAGCTTTTTCCATCATGAGTCTTTCAGAAATGTCTTAGATCCTTATATTGCTGAAAAGAGCTAAGTCTATCAAAATCAGTCATCGCCCAAAGTGACTCTTACTGTGTAGAACGTTCTCCTCACTTCACTCAGCATCAGTCCATACAAGTCTTTACAGATTTTTCTGAAGTCTGCCTGCTAAATGTAATGGAATACTGTGATGAGCAGGCAGACTTCAGAAAAATCTGGAAAGAATCCAGACTTTTTAAAAACTCCAAATCCAGTATAACTTGCTACTTGTCATGCAAAGTGGTTTGTGGTTAGTACATAAGAGCAATCAGACGAGGGAGATAACCTTTTGGGTTACGGGATAGAAATCACGAAACAGTGGCTACTTGAAGTGATACCTGTAGTGGAGTTTCATGGGCCTCATTTCTTAGATTTCTGCTATTCAACTTTTAAAAAAAACAATTATTTGGTTATATGCATAGATAGTACACTTATCGAATCTGAAGATAATAATAAATCTTGGGAGGATAACTGCTATGTTGGACAATATAATTGGTATCCCAAAAGTTCTCCACAGGCTAGAACAATGGACTGATTCAAATAAAAATGAAGTTAAACATTTATTAAGTGCCTTCTACATACCAGTCATGGTACCAGTTGCTAAAGATACAAAGACAAAAATGAAATAACTCCAGCCCTCAAAGAGTTTACATTCAATTGGGGGTAAACAACATGCCAACATACAAGTGCATACATACACACATGTACATACACACATAGATACCCTTGCTGTTGTTGTTACTCAGACCATCAGTTCCATTAATATAGGGAATTCTAAGGCTGGCAGTCTATCTATTAGAACACATGAACATTCTAATATTCTAAAAGCTTTCCAGCAAACAGGAGGCTCCCTGATCAACAGAAAGTTGGCTTGGAATTATAAAACAAATAAATAGATTTCATCTCCAGCCTCAGCTAGACAAATCCAAAAGTGAGTTCTTGGGAAGAGTCATTCTCGCATGGGGCCACTGGGGAGGAGGATACTTGTGGGATGGGGCCTGGGATTAGGAGTCAAGCCGAAGCCATCAATCTGAAGAATGATGCCTGGATATGACCTGTAGAAACCAGAGTTTTAGTGCTGGGAGAGCCCTTAGAGATGATCGAGTCCAAAACTCTCATCTTTATATTTAATTAATTTTTCCCCTGTACTTTGTAACTCTCAACAAAAAACACACATTTGAATGAAATAAGTTTTTTTAAAAAAATAAACATATGTGAACAACAAACTATAGGCTATTTCATAGAAAATTATACATTTAGTCAGAAGGCATCTTGAAGATCACTTAGTCCAACCATCTTATTTTACGGAAGAGGAAATGGAGGTCCAAATAAATTCAATGACTTGAACAACGTCACAAGGGCCTAAGTAGCAGCATCAGCATTTTCTAAAATCACCTAAATCTAAATCTCCTTTTCATTAGATTATGCTATAATTAACTTTTTTTTTTAAAGTGAGTTTGTAACAACTCTGGATTACTTCCCCAACTTGTGCTTGCACTAATGGGTTGGATCTACCCAGACAGAGACTGCTACTCCCACAGGTTTGAAGGCACCAACTCCTAAAATTATCTATCTCATAAGCCTCTCCCTCTGAACGTGCTTTCCATTAACAATCTGCCGATAGATATAATTAATTCTTAGCAAAGGCATTTACTAAAATGGCATGGCAAGAACAGTAGCCACAATACATCCTCTTTGTTGTTTTGTAAACACACAGTGACCCTGGGAAGAGTGGGGAACATATTTAGAGTACATGTGTAGGAAACGCGTCACCAAGGCTGATCCCTATTCTGTTACTGTAGGGCCTGGAAGTCTTTTCTCTCCAGTGGAATCCTCAGAAAGCTTCTCATTCCTCCCTTCCGACCCCAGGCACAGTATCTCTGCTAGACTCTCTGGGTCTGCCTAACTTTCCATAGCCTAACTTCTGACTACCGGCTCTGTCTCCCCCTCAAGCCCATTGCTGTCTCACTTGTCTGCTGCCAGAAGTACTGCTCCTTGAATGGGCTTCATTCCTTGAGTGATTGCCTTTCTGTATCTGTCTGGAGAGAGAGAGAGAGACAGAGAGAGAGAGTGTGTGTGTGTGTGTGTGTACTATAATGCAAATTCTTTGTAAATGACTCTCCAATTGTTGTATGTGGTGCTTCCTTCTGGGCAAGTAGCTTCACTGTTAGATACCTAATGGTAACACACACACACACACACACACACACACACACACACACACACACACA
>NW_020954564.1:49479769-49487167 GCF_900497805.2 Vombatus ursinus | reverse complement strand
CACACACACACACACACACACACACACACACACACACACACACACACTCCCAGTAGTTTCACCCGAAGTCAGGTACTAGCCTGAACTCCAGGGCTTTAACTTTCTAATCAAAGCCCCACAAGGACTTGGCCCATTTTTTTTGTCCCCTTCTGAATCAAAGAGGTTCGTTTACTTTGTAAAGGTACAAGAAGGTATTAAAACAATGCATTCAAACCTGGTCATGTGTGAGTACTCCTTATGATTACATCATCTGAACTGGGGGCAATCCCAGTTCAGATAAAATAAGAAAATGATAACCACAAAATCTCCTTTTTGTTTCTGTGTTCCACTTTGAGTTGTCTTCTACATATTATTCTGGATTTAGCTGTCATTTTTCTAAAAAGACAGTAAGAGTCATTGTGTATGTTGTTCCATTTTCTTTTACTCTGTAACACTTCATGTAATTCTCCCCATATTTCTTTATTTTTCATATTTGTCATTTCTTACAGTGTAAAAATTTTCTATTACATTTGTATAACACAGTTTCTTCAGTCATTCCCCAAAGGACACATGCATGGTTTAGAGGTTTGGAGAGGGTTGTTTTTGTTTTTTTTTTTTGTTCTGACTAAAGCCACTATGAATATTTTTGTTACAGATAAGCCTTTTTCCTTTCAAGAACATTCTTTGAGAACAGATAGCATCCCTTCATTTTAACAGTGAGGGAATAGAGACTAGAGAACAGAGGTGATTTGCCTGAAATCTCAAGGATAGTAAGTGTTCTCTGACTTCCCCATACTTAACTAGGTTGGTTCTTAGATGACATATGGACCTATTGTTGGGCCTGTTATCACGTTGTATAACCTAGAACGGCAGACTCTCAGGACTTCCCAGGATACCAGTACTGAGCAGGAGAATCCCCTTTTGAACATCCTAGGGCCTAGGACCTACGACCTACACAGTGTGGTGAGGTAGATGAGGTAAAAAGGGTGTTGGGTTTGGAATCAGAGGACCTGAGTGTTAATCTGCTACTTAGAGGTTATGTGACGTTGGATAAATTATTTAACCTCTCTGTTCCTCTGACCTTCCTTTATAAAATAAAGAGGTTGGACTAGATCCGGGTTGGGGAACCTGTGGCCTTGAGGCTACATATGGCCTTCGAGGTCCTTGGGTGGGGCCTTTTGACCAAGTCCAAATTTTACAGAACAAATCTTTTCATTAAGGGGATTTATTCTGTGAAGTTTGGATTCAGTCAAAGGGCAGCACTTGAAAACCTAGAGGGCCACATGTGGCCTCAAGGCCTCAGGTTCCCCACCCCTGGACTAGGTGGTCTCTAAGAGCCCCTCCAGATCTAGATTTATCAAAGTGTGATGCCTAACTAGTAGTCATTCAGCCTCCATTTGATGACCTCCTGTAATGAGGAACTTGTGACTTTAAAAAGTGGCCCTTTCCACTTTGGGACTTCAGGGCTTAGGAACCTGTTGCATTGCCTTTGGGATCCCAGGATTTTTTTTTTTTTTTTTTTTTGGTGAGGCAATTGGGGTTAAGTGACTTGCCCAGAGTCATATTGCTAGTGAGTGTTATGTGTCTGAGGTCACATTTGAACTCAGGTCTTCCTGATTCCAGGGCCAGTTGCCCTATCTATTGTGCCACCTAACTGTCCCTCCCAGGATCATTTTTACAACCCACAGAGAGGCATCAAAGCAGGATATTTCTGAATTTATTCCACTCTTTTCCTTATAGCATACACCATAGAAAAAGCATACTACTACTACTACTAACAATTCATATTAATATAGCACTAAACAAAGCACTTTCCTCACACTGACCTTATGAGGTATGAAGTTCAAGGGTCATTATCCCCAATTTACCTATGAAGAAATTGAAGACTTGAAAAGGAAGTGATTTTCCAGGATCACAGCTAGACCATGCAAAGACTCAAATTTGAACCCAAGTTTCCTGACCTAACATCTACTCCTAATGGACACATTTAGGCCTGACACCCACTTTTATGACTTCCAGCCTACCTTGTTTATAGCAGCAGTTGTGGAACAAAGGTGCCAAAGAAGTATTGCTATCCTAGGAGATGGTTATTATTATTATTATTATTAATGATAGCTAGGATTTATATAGCACATAATTTGCAAATTGCTTTACAAATATTCTCTCATTTTATCATCCCCAAAACCCTGGGAAGTAGCCTTTATTATTATTCCCATTTTACAGATAAGGAAAATGAGGCAGACAGAGGTTAAGTGACCTGCCAGGGTCATGCTGCTAGCAAGTAGTAACAGAAGTCTTCTTGATTATAGGTCCAGCAGTCTATCCATTGTCCCATCTCGCAGCCTCTATACATATATATTCATGTATGTAGTCTGATTGACTAGGCTGTGGGATCCATGAAGGCAGGGAATGTGTCTTATCTGATCTTTTTGTCTGCTCTACTGCTTAACACAGAGCTCTGCACATAGTAAATGCTTAACAACATTATTAAGTGGATAAATCAGACTTTGGCCCATGGAGGTTCATTTCTATAAACCTTAATAATAACCTGTAAGACACATTAATCAACTCCAATTTCTATAGTGCTCTTCTCTCCAATCTCTCTTTTCTCCTCTCTTTTTCTCTTTCCTCATCTTCCATTTCATCTCCCATCTTTCATCTCTTCCCATCTTTCATCTCTTCTCCCAGTTCCTTTTCTCTCTTATCCCTTATCTTTCCCTTTCTCAAGTAGCCCATTCCATTTCTTAACATGTCTAATTTTTAAAATTTTAATTAATTTATTTATTTTTAGTTTTTAACATTCACTTCCATAAGATTTCAAGTTCCAAATTTTCTCTCCATCTCTCCCCTCTCCCTACCCCAGGACGGCATGTAATCTGATATAGGCTCTACATATACATTCATATTAAACCTACTTTCACATTAGTCATGTTGTAAAGAAGAATTAGAACCAATGGGAGAAACCACAAGAAAGAAGAAACCAAAAAAAAAAAAAAGAGAGAGAGAGAGAGAGCAAATAATATGCTTCAATCTGCATTCAGACTCCATAGTTCTTTTTCTGGATGCAGATAGCATTTTCTATGATGAGTCTTTTGGAGTTGTCAGATCCTTAGATTGCTAAGAAGACATAAGTCTATCAAAGTTAGTCATCACACAACGTGGTTGTTACTGTGTACAATGTTCTCCTGCTTCTGCTCACTTCACTCAGCTTCAGTTCATATATGTCTTTCCTAGTTTTTTTTTTGTTTGTTTTGTTTTGTTTTGTTTTTGTTGTTTGTTTGGTTTTTGGTTTTTGGAGTTTTTGGTTTTTTTTTTTGCTTTTTGGATGAGGCAATCAGGGTTAAGTGACTTGCCCAGGGTCACACAGCTAGGAAATGTCAAGCGTCTGAGGCCAGATTTGAACTCAGGTCCTCCTGACTCCAAGGCCAGACCTCTATCCACTGTGCCACCTAGCTGCCTCCATTTCCAGGTTGTTCTGAAGTCTACCTGCTCATCATTTCTTACAGCACAATAATATTCCATTACATTCATATACTACAACTTGTTCAGCCATTCCCCAACTGATGGGCATCCCCTCAATTTCCAATTCTTTGCCATCACAAAAAGAGTTGCTATACATATTTTTGTACATGTGGGTCCTTTTCCCATTTGTATGATCTCTCTGAGATACAGATTTAGAAGTGGGATTGCTGGGTCAAAGGGTACGCACATTTTTATAGCCGTTTGGGCATACTTCCAAATTGCTCTTCAGAATGATTGGATCTGTTCACAACTCCACTAACTATGCATTAGTGTTCCAATTTTCCCACATCTTCTCCAGCATTTACCATTTTCCTATTTTGTCATGTTAGCCAACCTAACATGATGTGGTACCTCAGGGATATTTTAATTTGCATTTCTCTAGTCAATAGTGATTTAGTGCATTTTTCATATGACTATAGATAGCTTTAATTTCCTCATCTGAAAACTGCCTGTTCATATCCTTTGACCATTTATCAGTTGGGGAATGACTTGTATTCTTATAAATTTGACTCAGTTCTTCACATATTTGAGAAATGAGACCTTTATCAGAGACATTGGTTGTAAAAATTATTTCCCAGTTTTCTGCTTACCTTCTAATCTTGGTTGCATTGGATTTGTTTGTGCAAAATTTTTCAATGTAATGTAATCAAAATTATCCATTTTGCATGTCATAATGTTCTAACATGTCTAATTATTAGGAACTTCTTTTTGGGTAAGCCAAAATTAATTTACCTTCATTTTCTGTTGGGTTAAATAAAGCCTGTCATATTTTGTGCATTGTTAGCCTGAGTGTTTGCATAGGAACTTAGTTGTAACTTTACCTTTTCTGTAACTAACCAAATTCTGATGCCCCAGGAAAAATCTTGAATGAAAGTAGAAGTCAAAGGGAGAGATTAGTTTGACCCATTCCCAAGACTGAACCAAGTCCATTGCTAACTTCGAATTTCAGGCCTGGGCCATGGGTTACATAGGGTCGTAGATTTAGAGCTCTAAGGGGCCTTAGACGCTATAAAATCTAACTCCCTCAATTTATAGTTGAGGAAACTGAGGCATAGATCAGTTAAGTGGCTTGACCAGGGTCATAAAGCTAGTATATGTCTGACGTGAGATTTAAACTCAGCTTTTCTGGACTCTTGAATCCAGAACTCTAGCCATTACAACCTTGATTCTCCCAGCAGAATGTGAACTCTTGGAGGGCAAGGCCTATTTCACTTTTGCTCTTAAATCCCTAGCAAATAGCACAGAGCCTGGAACTTGGGTGGGGTGGGAGGTGGAGAGTATGAGGCAGGGAATATTTGGACTTGAGATTTCATCATCATGGGTAGCTCTCAATGTGGAAACTTTTTATAATGACTCAGATCTAGACATGTAACATGTAACATGTATACTCCTAGAGAGTTGCTTAACTCACTGAGAGCAACCTCCCACTGATTTGTCCAGGGTCACACAGCAAGCATGTATCAGCCAGAAAACATGAGTGCAGCAAAACTCAAGGGCTGGCCCTCACTCGCTCCTGTGGCATTCTGCCTCCTGCTTTGCATATTGTTGCTTCATAAATGTTTGTTGAAATTAATTGCAACTTTTAATGATTGTTCCTCATTCTGTGTTCTGGAGTTCAAAAGAACAAACCAAATCCTTCTTTCATGTGAGAGTCCTTCAGATTTTTGAAGGTGGTTACTATGAATTCCCCAAATCTTCTCCAGGCTAAACAACCTCAGTTCCTTTGACTGATTCTCATTGAAATCATTTAGCCTCCTTGAACCTCGGTTTCTTCACCTGTAAAATAGGAATAAAAACGGCACCTACCTCACAAGGTCATTGTAAGGAGCAAATGGAATAATATATGTATAAAGCTTTGCAGACCTTAAATTACTAGATAAGTGAGACAGGAGTATTGGACCTGAAGTCAGGAAAATCTGAATTTGATTCCTGACTCTTTGATTTCCTTGCTCTGTGACCCTGGATAAGTCATTTCACCTGAATCATTCTCATTTTCCTTATCTGTAAAAGGAGGACAACAGTAGTACCTGCCTACCAGGGTTGTTGTGAAGATTGAGTGGGATAATATATATCAAGCACTTTATAGACCTTAAAGTGCTATGTAAACATTTCTATTATTAATTATTATTACCATTACTGTTATTATTGTTATAACACATCAGTTCTATCAACTACTTCCTGGTGGGATGTTGATTTTACAGTAAAATGCTCCACTGGGACCACAGTTTTTGACATTTTTTGTCGTAGTCTTATGGTAACACTAACCCTGAACATTTTTCCAAGTTAAAGTTATTTTTTTCAAGTGGTATCACACAGAGCTTTGGAGTCTCACCTTGTCACCAATGTGAATGCTTGAGAAGATTCAAGTAAGGCAGAGAACACTGGGCTTGGAGCCTGAAAACCTGGGTTTAAATTCCAGCTCTTAGGCAGGTCACTAAACTCTATGAACTCTAGTTCTCTCACCCAGAAAGAGGAGGGAGTTAGCTGGATGGTATCTAAGATCCCTTCTGGCCCTGTCGTATGAGCCTGTATAAAGCTATGACTGTGTTTGTATACACCCAGACACATATCATAATAATAGCTAATATTTACATAGCACTTACTAGGTCTGTACTCAGCACTTTACAATTATTAACTCATTTGATCCTCACAACAACCCTGAGAGGTGGGTACTATTATTATCCCCATTTTTCCAGAGAGGGAAACTGAGGCAGGCATTGACTTGCCCAGCGTCACACCACTAGTAAGTGTCAGCAATTGGATTTGAATATAGATAGTAAGTGTCAGAGGCTGACTTTGAACTCAGGTTTTCCAGACCAGACCATCCAACTATGGAGGTTTACATATAAGCATGGTATAGACCAGAAGTGTCAAACATGCTGACTGCAGTCCATATGCAGCCCATAACACTACTGGGTACAACCCTGAGTAGGTTAAAATGCAGTTGGGAAATATTTAACAAAATAAATAAAAATACAGTAAAATATAACACTATGTGGCAAGCTCTATGCTCAGCACTTTATAATTATTAGATGTTATATTATTATTAATACATTATTTATATCACATCATTAATTATTAATAATATACTATGAAATTGTTCTATATTATATGTGTAATATTATATATTAAATTTCAAAAGCTAAGTCAATATATGACCCACAGAGATCCTTATATAAAGTTTAATGGACCCCATTTCTACTTGAGTTTGACACCATTGTTGTAGTGGAGAGAGAGCTGACCTTGGAACCAGGAAGATCTGGGTTCAAGTCCTGCCTCTGACACATGCTGGCTGTGTGGCTCTGAGCATCCATCTGAGACTAGGAGATGAAGAGGTGTCAGCTTGCATGGCAGAGAGAGTGTCCTTGTGTAGAAGCTGCCTATACCAGTGAAATCACAGGTCCAGTCCTTATCCCCATTCCTTTCCCCCACCTATGCATGGGATCATATACAAAGTATATGATCCTACACAGAGAAGTAATCCAAATAGCCTCCACTGAACTCCTGCATCTGCTCATGAGGCCTGGGTTCTTGAAGGTTTTGCCTGTGGAGCACAAGGTCGGGTAGATCCAACCAAGGCTGAAAGGCTTCATGGGCTAGCCTGATCATCAACTATTTGTTGTCCAAAGACCAGCACTCGGCTGATGAATTTTTCAACCCTAGGAGTTCTAAAAGGTAAGATCTGCATCCATGGAGGGAGAACTCACCAAATCAAACATAATCATAACTGACATTTGTCTAAAAGTTCCAAGGTGTGCAAAGTATCTCATCTCATTTCAGGTGAAGATCATTATCTCCATTTTACAGATGAAGCGAGAAGAGATTAAGTGACTTACCCAGGGCCACACACACACACACACACACACACACACACACACACACACACACACACACACA
>NW_020954564.1:49426981-49479759 GCF_900497805.2 Vombatus ursinus | reverse complement strand
ACACACACACACACACACACACACACACACACACACACACACACACATCTCGCTGGTGTTTTAGGAGCGATTTAAACTCAGGCTTTGTGACTTCCAGGACTCCATCTCCTGTGCGGCCTACCCTGCCAGCCTCAAGTTTCTCCCCATTCCAATCCATTCTGCCTACACCGATCTGCTTAGTACTCCTCAAACACCACTCTTCATCTCCCATTTCCCATTTCCATGCCTTTGCCCAGGCTGATTCCCCAAGCCCAGCATGCTCTCCCTTATCACCTCCAACTCTTAGTTTTTCCTACTTTCTTCAAAGTTCAGCTCTGTTCCCACCTTGAAGGAGGCTTTTCCTAGCTCCCCAGCTGCTGGTGCCTTCCCCTTCTTCCAGCTACTCTCATATATATACATATATGTATACACACATATATGTATATATACATATATATGTACTTATATATGTATACATATATACGTGTGTATATATGTACATATACATGTATATACATATATAATTATAATACAATAATTACATTTAGAGATAAAGACATCTATCTATCTATATAGATATAAATATCTCTATATGCATCCATCCATATAGCTATAGACCTCTTTGGCTTCCTAGCTAAAATTCCATGTTCTACAGGATGTCTTCTTTAACCCTCTTAATTCTAGTGCTTTCCCTCTTTTAAGTATTTCCTATATAGCCTCTATAGAGCTTGCTTTGTATAGATTAATTTGCATGGTGTCTCCCCCATTAGATTGTAAGCTCCTTGAGGGCAAGGACTGTTTTTTGCCTCTTTTTGTATCCTCAGCTCTTAGCACAGTGTCTGGTATATAGTAGGTGCCTAATAAGTGTTTATCAAATGAATGAATGAATGACCTTGAGCAAATCATTTAACCTCTGTTGAACTTAGCTTCCTCTATTCTAAAATGAGGATAATAACAATGCCCACTCTGAAAGGCTGTTGTGAGGATCAAATGAGATAATATTTGTAAAGTACTTAGCACAGCACCTGGCACATAGTAGGTGCTATATAAATGCTTATTCCCTTCCCTTCTAAAGCTGATCCTTGAAGTAGATATTATATATTTACATATAAGGCACATAGATACACAAATGTATGACTACTACATAGGTTTTCCCAAAAGTCTTAGTGTACTTTTCGGCTATAGAAGCTTGATGAAAGGAAGCATTAAATAGTTTTTTTTTTAAAAGAAAGTATTTTCCTTCGAGTAAAGACACCTGGATTTAGGTCCAATCTTGCCACTTACTAGCTACGTGAACATGGGCAAGTCACTTTAATTTTTTGATCCTCATTTTCTTTATCTATAAAACGAGAATACCAATATTTGTATAACCTGTCTCAGAGGATCATAAGATTTAGAGTCACATGGAGCCTAAGAGATCATCTAGTTCAACCTTTTCATTTTATGGGTGAGGAAACTGAGGCCAAGAATTATTGGATGACTGGCCCAAGGTCACCTGGCGAGTACGAGGACAGCAGAGGGGTATTCGAATGTGATTTGTATTACATCTTAGGAATGTTATGAAGAAAGCACTTGTAAAACTCAAAATACTACAAGAATGTGAAATACTATGTTTCATATATGTGTCCATGTATGCACAGACACAGTGTTATAATGTATATTCAAAGAAATGCATAAATGTTCCCACGTACACATATATATGCATGCATATACATATGTACTTACAGAAACATTTAGATAAAGATTTTATGGAATAAGTCATCTCTGAGCCTCAGGTTCCAAATATGTAAAGAGTAATAGATGATTCGAGGTCTATTCAAGCTCTTCTATGTCATGGTTCTATATTCGACCAGTATTGGTCCTCTGCTTGTAACCCGAGGTGCATGGAGTTATATCTACAAGAAAGTCTATAAAGCAATGAGACTGATTTTCATCAATAGATCAACAAGCATTTATCTAGCAGCTATTGTATGCCATGCACTGGAGATACAAAGACACACTTGAAACAGTCGTTACCCTCAAGGAGTTTACATTCTCTAAGGTAAGACAGCATGCACATATGTTGGTGCATATAAAATAAGAGCAGCTAGGTGGCACAGTGGATAGGGTGTTGGGTCTGGAGTCAGGAAGACCTGAGTTCAAATCCAGCCTCAGATACTCACTACTTACTAGTTATGTGACCCTGGGCAAGTCATTCAACCCTGTTTGCCTCAGTTTCCTCATCTGTAAAATGAGCTAGAGAAGGAAATGGCAAACCACTCCAGTATCTTTGCCAAGAAAACCCCAAATGGGGTCAAAAGAGTTGTAAGCGACTGTATTGGCTCAACAGTAACAACAAAAAGATACAAAGCCATGGAGTGGGGGAAGGGGGTATCAGCATCTAGTGGGGTGGGAAAGGCCTCATATAAAAGGTGGAACTTCAACTAAATCTTGAAGGAAACTAGGGATTCTAAGAGGCAGAAAAGAAGAAGGGAGTTCATAGGAAACCAGGCACCATGACTGAGGAAGAGTAAGAAGGTCCGTTTGGACCATTGAGTTTGTGAAGGAGAGAATTGTGTAATAAGTTCAGAAAGGTAGAGTAGGGACAAGTTGTTAAGAAAGAAGAGTTTACATTTGATCCTAGAACAATAGGGAACTGCTATTTATCGTGTGACCCAAAATAATTCCAAACGCGCTTCTCCTGCGGAATCATCCTGAAACTTCTCCCAGTACTTAGAGCTTTCTCAGCCAGAAACGTCCACCCACGCCTGTGGCCTTCTCTGATATCCCTCCACCAAGCCTGCCCCTATTCTCCATTGGTGAATTCCTCCTGACCTGGGTCCTCCATTTTGTGGAGAGGCCTGGGTGTGGTCTTCCTTCTCCCCCCAGTTGTGCCCCAGACTTTTTAGACTTAAAAATCTTGTCCCTGAGCTGGGTTCCTTCCTCTCCCACTCACCTCTTTCTCCCTTTTCAATGCCCTTTTGTTGTTATTCGGCTCTGTTTTATTTTGTAGCCCCCCCCATTAGAATATAAGCTCCCTGAGGGCAGAGACTGGCTTTCTTTTTGCTTGTATTTGTATCCCCTGAACTCAACTCAGTGCCTGGCACATTGTAAGCACTTAATAATAGATGTGTGTTGCCACTGGAGTTGGTTGAGTCTGGGGGTGATATAGTTAGCCCTTCAGCCCTCTGGCCTCTGATTTCTACAAATAGCTAAATAATACCTATAGAAAATGTATAAAGCAGGAAATATTTTATCATAGACCCAGGTATCCAGGTTGAATATTGTCTTACAGCGATTACAGCTGTACTGACACACATTAAGAGGGAAAACCAAACTCTTTAGAATTGAATATATGTGAGTCACAGAGCCAGAAGTCACCAGTATGAGGTTGGGACATTTGCCAATGAACTACTTAATGTTAAGAAGAAATAACCTCACTCAGAAAGGCAAAGACCAAAATCAAAAGAGTCAGAAGAATAGTCAAGCATTTATTAAACACCTGCTATGTGCTGGACACTGTTCTAAGTGCTAGGGATCCAAAAAAAAAAGCAAAAGACAGTCCTAGCTCTCAAAGGACTGTCAAAGTCTAATGGCGAAGACATGTAAGCAACTACATACAAACAGGATATAGACAGGATATCAGGATTGACTTCAGAAACAGCAGCCAACCCAGGGAATAAAAGCAGGAATTCGCATTTATACAGTGATGTAAGGTTTGCATCTCAGTGAATTCTCACCACTACCCTATGAGGCAAGTGCTGTTATTCTGCTCATTTTATAGGTTAGGAATTGAGACTGCAGCTCCATTAGGCGTTGATGAGGATAATGGTATTTGAAATTTAAGATTTTGTTTTAAAAACAGTTTATTGATGCTGTTTGTTTCTTATTCTACACCCATCCCCCCCCCCCCCCCACACAATGAACTCTTCCTTGTAACAAAAAAAAAAATAATTATGCAAAACCAATAGACCAAAGTCTAGAAAGTATATGCAGCATTCTGTACCCATAGCCCTCCACCTCTCTGCTATGAGAGGAGAAATGGGTTTCATCATCTCTTTTTCTGCCCTGCTGCCTCCTACTATTATTCTCTCTAATAGAGTCCATTTTCTGTATTGCCCCTATGTACATGGCTTTCCTTTCCCCTATTCCTCCCCTTACCCCATCACTTCCTCCTACACCTTCCACTTTTTGCTTTAAGGACTGTTTTCACACACCATCTTCGTGACTTTCCAGACCGCAATTCCTTCCCCTTACCACCACTCTCCTGCACATGTTTTCTTCCTCTATTAAAGTAGAGGACAGAGATTGTATTTCTCTGTATTTGTATCTCCAATACTTAGCATATTGCTCGGCACATAGTAGGTGCTTTATGAATGTCCTTTAGTTAGCTAGGTGGCACAATGGACAGAATGCTAGACTTGGAGTCAGGAAGACCTGAGTTTGAATCCAACCTCAGATATTTACTAGCTGTGTGACCCTGGACAAATCTGCCTGCCTCAGTTTCTTCATCTGTAAAATAAGGGTAATAATAGTACCTACTTAGGGGGCTATCATGAGCATCAAATAAGATAATATTTGTAAAGCATTTTTCAAACCTTAAGTGCTATATAAATGCTTGATATTATTGTTAGGCAGCTAGGTGTTGCAGTGCATAGAACATTATACCCGAAGTCAAGAAGACCTGAGTTCAAATCCTGTTTCAAACACTTATTATGTGTTCCTAGCAAGTCATTTAACCTGCCTGTCTCAGTTTCCTCATCCATAAAATGAAGATGATAGCACACTACCTTGCAGGGCTGTTGTGAGTGTCAAATGAGATATTTGTAAAGAGATTTGCAGACTTTAAAGTGCTATATAAATGCTAATTATTATTATTAGTAGTAGTAGTAAGGTGTTTTTCATTTGTTCATTCTCCTGGATTAAGGCTTGTTATTACACTTAATCTGAGTTCAAATGATTTTTGGTATTCTCGTTTACTTTATGATAGTCATTGTGTATGTTATTTTCCCAGTTCTGCTTTCTTTGCTCTGTATCAGTTCATAAAAGGTTTTTTTCAAGTTTTTCTGAATTCTTCATATTTGTAATTTCTTATGGCACAATAGCATTCTAGCTAACTCACACATATATGCATATATACTTGTATATATATATATATATATATATATATACAGATACTCATGTACATATGTATTTGTTTCTCTTTTTGCTTACTTATTTGCTTGTCTGTCTGTCTGTCTGTCTACCAGTTTATTTGCTTTTTTTAGCTGGGATCCATTGGTCTAGTTTTGCCCTCTCCCCAGAGAAGACTTTGATGAATCTTCAGTTTCTTCATTATGGTTAGCGCATCCTCTGATGAAGACTTATTTTCTTGCATGATTCCTGCCTAAATCTTTCCATAGAGAGGCAATGGAGCTAGATTTGAATCCCAGCTCTGAAACTTCCTTGCTGTGTGATGTTGGACTTTAATTTCCTCATCTGTAAAATGGGGATGTAGTGCTTATACTACAAACCTCACAAGATTACTGTGTGAAGAATGCTTTGTAAAACTTGAAATCTGACAGAAATGTGAGTTGCTTTTATTTAAAATTCTCCATGGATTTCATCTCATATCTAGCAAGTTGGCAAAGATATCAAAAGATGGGAATAGCAGATATTGGGGAGAAGGGGGTTGCAGAAAACAGGCACACTGATGCATTGTTGGTGAAGCTGTGAATTGGTTCCATTCTGGAAAGCAATTTGGAATTATGCAAATGAAGTGACTAAAATGCTAAAAACTAAGACCCATTGACCCAGCAATTCCACTACCAGGCATATAACCCAAGGGAGTCATTGACAAAAAAGAAGTTCAATTTATGCTAAAGTATTTATAGCAGCACTTCTTGTGATAGCCAAAGGACTGGAAACAAAGTCGATGCCCATTGATTCGGGAATAGCTAAATAAATGGTGATACATGATTGTAGCAAAGTATTATTGTGCTGTAAGAAACTATAAGCATAAAGAATATAGAGAAACATGGAAAGACTTATATGAACTAATAAATAGTGAAGTAAGCAGAGCCAAGAAAATGAGATAGAAAATTAAGCGTTCATTAAGCATCTACTTCACTGCCAGGCACCATCCAAAGTGTTTTTACAGATATTACCTCAAGTGATCTTCACAACAACACTGGGAGGTAAGTACTAGTATGACCCCCCATTTTACTGTTGTGGAAACTGAGGCACACAGAGGCTAAGTGACTTACCCAGGGTCACACAGCTAGTAAGTGTTTGAGGCTGAATCTGAACTATCTTTCTGACTCCAGGTACGGCACTCTATCCATTATACCACCTAGCTGTTTCACAATGACTCGGACAGGGTGGGGAACGTTCAGCCTCGAGGCCACACGTGGCACTCCATGTCCTTAAGTGCATTCCAATCAAAGGGCTAAACTTGAGGACATAGAGGGCCATGTATGGCCTCGAGGCTGAAGGTTCCCCATCCCTGGACTAGAACAAAAATGGAAAGAACCACCATTAGCCACAAAACAAGCAAAAACTGAATGTTGAAATATTATAAAGGACCAGTTTGGTCCCAAAAAGAGACTTGCCTTCCCTCCTTTACAGAGGTCCGGATCCATGGGAGTGCGACATTGCATATCACATCCCACTTTTTTCAGTTAGTTGATTGGTTTTGCTGATTCTTCCCCCTCTTCATTTTTCTTTGTTCTAAGGAATAAATCTCTGTGGACAGGGAAGGAGAAGGATACAAAGCAATGTAGAAATAAAAAGTATCAATAAAAATCTATTAAAATGTTACTGTTTGATTTTCTATGATTAAAAAAAGAAAAAAGAAAAAACCCACTCCCCATGGAGGACCTGTGGAGCATGGGACTCCTTGAAAGCGTGGAGGGCTGTGTTTTTGTCTTTGCGTCCTCATTGCTAAGCACAGGGCCTTGTGTGTAGTTTTAGTAGGAGCCTGATAAATATTTGCTATTACTGCCCAATGCTCTGGGGGGGGGCTTCATATTCTTTTAATGTCTTCCAGGTATCATTGTGTCACTTAGGCTATTTGTCCCCATATACACTAAGGATGTCCAAATAGTACTCAAGGCTCTTAAATTGGAAAGCCCTTCAAGTACCTGATGATAGCCATCATGTTTCCCCTTGGTCTTTTCTTTTCCAAGCAATCTATACACAATTCCTTCAAGAAATCCTTGGACGTGGTCTTCAGACCTCTCACCACCTTGATTGTTTCCCTGTGGATTTGTTGTTGTTCAATCATTTCAGTTGTGTCTGACTCTTTGTGATCCCATTTGTGGTTTTCTTTGCAAAGATACTGGAGTGCTTTGCCATTTCCTTCTCCAGCTCCTTTTATAGATGAGGAAATTGAGGCAAACAGGGTTAAATGATTTGCCCAGGGTCACACAGCTAGTAAGTGTCTGCGGCTGGATTTGAACTCAGGTCTTCTTGATTCCAGGCCTAAGTGTTCTATCCACTGTGCCATCTAGCTGTCCTAGGTGCCCTAGCACCTGTGGATATGCTCCAGCTTTTCAATGATCCTCTAAAAACCAGGACATCTAGAACAAGATATAGTGCTCTAGCTGTGGTCTGACCAGGGCAGAGGGCAGTGGGACTAAACAATCACTTCCCCTGATTCTGAACACTATGTTTTTAATGATGCAGTTTAAGATCTCAAAGGGTTTTTATGGCTGCTGTGCCACATTGTTGATTGGTACTGAGTTTGTGGTCCACTGAGACACACAGGTCCTTTTCACAAGAACACAATACAGTGTCATCTCTATTTTATACTTGTGCAGTTGAATTTTTGAACCGGTTTGTGATTTTACATTTGTCCCTATTAAATTTCATCTTCTTGGCATTTCCCATGAACCAAGTAAGATCTTTTTGGATCCCTGTTCTGTGGTGCAGTGTTAATTATTCCCCCTAGCCCCATGTCAGTTAAAATTTTGATAAGTGTGACTTCTATGTCTTTACCCAAGTCGTTGACAAACATGTTGAGGAGACTGATGCTGAAGATACAGCACTAGGGACCACCTTCCTGGTTGACACTATCTCCTGACGACCCGTTAAGGACGAAGTAGAGGGTATCCCTGCCTAGGGTGGAGAGTTGGACTCAGTAACTTTTAAATTCGTTTCCAGCTCTAAGATTCTGTGATTCCTTAAGCCAAAGGAAATGCAGTTCCCATGTTCCCCAGCAAAGTGGCCATGGGCAAGTATGTCTTTTCCCTCATTTCTTAGCCTCAGCTTCCTTATTTGCAAAATGGGCATAATGATTCTGGCACTCTAGCACACAATGCAGTTGTGAGGAAGGTACTTCACAAACCATAAAGCCCTATATAAATGGGTACTAATACTCTGAGAGGCAGCAGGGCAAGGCTGCTAGGTTAGGAGTCAGGAAACCTACTCTAAGAGGATGGGTAGGTCACTTCCTCTCTCTGGCATGAGCTGTCTACCTCACAGTGTTGCTAAGCAGAGAGTGTGGTATAATGGATAAAATGTTGTGTTACAATCTGAGGATGTGAGTTCAAATCCATACTCTGGTACTTCCTACCTGTATGGCCTTAGGAAATCCTCTGTAAGATAAGGCAGTTGGACTAGTTGATGCTAAAATTCACTTAAGGAAGGGACAATTCTAAATTCTATTGCAGTGCTTAAAGTGCTAGAGGCTTCCAGGGCAGTAGGGAATAAGGGGAAGGGAATACACATTTATTAAGCACTTACTGTGTGCACTATCCTAAGTGCTTTACAAATATTATTTCGTTTGATCCTCAAAACAACCTTGGGAGGCACGTACTACCTTTTTAGAGTTGTCCATTTTACAGTTGAAGAAATTGAGGCAAACAAAAGTTAAGTGACTTGTCCAGGGTCACACAGCTAGGACATTATCTGAGGCTGGATTAGAATTCATGTCTTCTTGACTCTAAGCCCAGTGCTCTATCCCCTGTGCCACCTAACTGCCTCCAGTAAATACGTGTTGACCTGACCAATGCTTTGGCACAGGCAAAAAGCTTTGTCATCTACTGGAATCTTGACCCCCCCCTCCCCAGAGCCATTCTGCCTTCAGCCTAAGCCTGGCCTGGCTCCACACAAGGCCAGGGCCCTGCAGTACCCAGGAAGTTGGTTCAGACACCTTTAACAGAGCTGGGGGATCATGACCCCTGTCAGGATCTGGGCTTACCGAAACATAGCCCAGTGGGAAGTGACTGCCACTTCTTGCTTTCTGTTTCCTCAAGGCACCTGCCCCTCCCTTTTTCTAGTGCTGGGCCCAGCTGGCCCCGGCTCCCGGGGAGAGGTGGACATGGCAGGCTGGGATCTGAGGCAGAGATTTCTTAACCCTCTCCCCTCACCCCTGTAGTCCTAGCCCCTCCCCAGCATCCTCTCCTTCACGAGGGTGAGGGAGGAGCTTGGTATAGCTGCAAGAGAGTTGGAATTGAGAGATGTAGGCAGCTCTTAGCTGTGTGACTATTGGCTAATCCCTTCTCTCTGCACATCGGTTTTTCTCATCTGATAAATACAGATTCTAATCTTGGCATTATTCATTTTACAAGATACTGTGAAGAAAGTGTTTTGTGAACTTCAGGATATAAGAAAAACACAAAGTTGTTATTTAATCAATATAATTAATTATTAACACTATAAATATCAATAACATTGCTGATGGAAATGAATGTTATTAATGATAATAATCATATGCAACTGAGAGCTCACACACCAGCAGCCCGGCAGAGCCTATCACTAGGGCAGTCTCTGGTCTGTAAGAGTAAGGACCCAACCAGGGGAAGGGTGGAAGAGGTGGGGCGGGGGAAGGCCTGAATGGCCAGGCCAGCTGGCCTCAATTAGCCCAGCCAGCTCAGGTCTGGATAGTGTCATTAGGAGAAAACCAGAGCCATGCCATAAACCCTAATGAATGCATTAATGGATGGCTTGTGCTTCTCAAAGGGGAAAAAAAGGGGGGTTTAAATAAAGTTATTAACACAGCCCACCTGTGTTCGGCTCTTGGCCTAGATTGTTTAAATAGCCCATTAACTCTTGAAGTAACTAATCTTGAAAGTGAATATGGCCTTTCCGTAGCAGACTTTTAACTGCATTCCTATAATTCAATTAGATTCAGCCATCTTTTGCTCAGTACTAACATTCTGGACTTTCATCTCAAATAATGGGGTGCAGGCCAGCATGGAGAACAGTGGGTTAAAAAGAACCGGCCTTTCTAATCTCAGAAGGGGCGAAAAGCATCTGCCTTTTGCCGGAACATATTATATCATTGGCATCCACAGAAAATTGAAAGTGAAAGAATTTAATCAAAGACTCAAAATAGCTGTTACATCAAGGCTGAAGAACTGGTTTGATTCTTCATTGGGACGGGAATTAAATCCAGCCAAGATCGTCTTGGTGGGATCAAGAGTGCCAACCCTCCTGATCACACCGGGATGATCTTGGCTGAGTTTAATCCCTGGCCAATGAGACCGTGTGGTCCAGGGGAAAGAGCAGGACAAGTTGGGAGACACAGGACACACAGGAATCCTGTTGTGACTACTTGTTGGCTGTGTCACTTTGAGCAAGTCACTTCCCTTTTCGGAGACTCGGTTTCACTGAGAGGAAGAGAAAATTTAGGGCCAGAAGCCCCGGGCTTGAATTCTGGTCCTGTCACCATATGACTTTGGACAAGTCACTTCTCTTATCTGGGCCTCAATTTCTTCATCTGTAAGATGGGGGGGTGGGCCTGGATCATGTGATTTTTGAGGCTCCTCTCAGCTTTAAAATCTTATGATCTAAAATCTACTTGGTGGGGCTCAGTTTCCCCACCTTTCCTACCACCAGCCTCTGTTCATTTGGCTCTCTGTCCCAGCCACTATAAATGCACATTGGCTAGGAACAATCGATTCCATTAATAAAGAGTTAAGAAAATTCATTAGGAAGAAGGAATTTTATAGATTTCGTTAAAGGGTTCTTCCTATTTATGTCACTGAGAAAGGATAAAAATCCTTTTATCACTCTACAACTTGTTAATGTTTTACCCCAGGACCACTTCATCTGTAATAAACATCTTAACAAAAAATGAATCCCTAGGGAGGGACCGTTAATTTCCTTAAGGCCTCACACATGTAAGGGCTTTTATTGTGTGCAGGTGCCCTCGAAATTGCATCCACTCGTAATAACGTCCAGTAAAGAGCAGGTAGTGACTGGGAGCAGGGATGGCATCGGTGCACCTGTCTGCAGACAGACAAGCTATGCCCCTGTGCAATCCTCCACAGGTTTCTGGGGCAGCTTTTCCCAGCTTCATCTGACCCTGAGCTTTTCACCTTCCTCTTGGGGGTCTGAAGAAGGTAAGTGTCTTGCAATCTGGCTCATCTTATGGGAGGCAATGGATGGGACTCGTAAGGTTGGGTTCAAATCTTGGCCCTGCTACTTGTTACGTGTCTAACCTTGTTCGAGCCCTTCTCTCTGGGCCTCATGTTATTAATCCTAAAATGGGTAGAGGAAGGAGGAGGATTTGGACTGATTTCTGAGGTGCTGTGTACTGCTCTAAATTTGTTCCTATACGAGTTAAAGGTGTTTGGTGGTCACTAGATTAGGAAGAAAACAAAACCCTAGGAGAGAGCAGGAATGGCCAGCATGTGAAGGAATGCACAGAGGGGAATGTCTTCTTTGATCCCTTTGATCTTCTTTTCCTCCTAATTGACTAAAGGTCCCTGAGTTAGGCTTCACTGTGGACATTTGCTTTACTGGAGAATTTGACTTTCAATTTTCTTAGTAACTGGGATGGATAAATGAATTCAAAACATAGTTTTCATATTCTAAGTGCAATTTTCTGAACGTTAAAAAATAATTGCTAGAAAAATAAATATCTTGTAACTTGGTCTCTTGGATAAGTTTATTTAAAGAGCAGTTTTCATATACTTTCAATGAGGTAATTAGAATCTTGCATTTAATAAAAAATCTCTCCGGTCGCTAGGATTCTTTCCAAGTTCCTCTCCCCAAACAAATTAAAAGGTGCATATTATATATCTATAGGTAGTGTAGATACAGGGATATAAAAGCCGCTGCTTATGTATGATACTTTCTTTGCCTCATCACATTCAGCTCCTTCCCACACATTCACGAAGTTTTAGGCTCCTTGGGGGCCAAAAAATTCGAGCAGAGGCAGTGGAAAGGAGGGGTAGCGGATAGTGTCCTTGTTTCAAAGACTTCATTCCAGAAGATTAACCCTTTAAAATGGAGTTAACTCTAGAAGGAAAAATTCCAATTTCCAGTGCTACAGAAAGGACTCAACAAAGTGATTTCTGATTTTTAGCTGAGCATAATCTATAGAGTAACAAAATGGGTAAAGCCAGAAGGAATTCTTGGAACCTGGATTGTCAGAACATAAAACATAGAACATTAGCACTGAAACAAACCTTGGAACCTAGAATGTGAGATCGAAAAGGGACCTTTGAAAGTTTCTAGTCAAACCCCTTCGTTTTATAGGTGAGGACACTGAGATCCAGGGAGGGGAAAGGGGCCATCTAGTCTGACTCATTTTACAAATGGAGAAACTGAGGTGGTAAATTTATGCAAAATTACACAGGGAGGTGGTGAGATTAAACCTGGGCACCTCCCAATCCAACTTTTTTCCCTCCATTAAAACACACTGCTTCCTTCAAATGAAAACAATTTAACAAGTACGTGATAGGAAGAAAGCTATGGACTCTCCTTCCCTAGTTATTTTTAAGGACAGGAGAGATAGATACCCTGCAACCCCAAGGCAGAGGTCTGAACTAATGTCTAAGCAATCTTCCAATACAGTATAGTAGTCCTCGATAACAGGAGGTGTTTTATTGATAAAATATATGGTGTTTTGTGCAGGTCAGCACTTAATATGTGTTTGTTGCATTTGAGAAGTTGGGAGCAATCTTGGATAAGGAGAATCATAAATGTAAGCGTTGTTCGTTTGTTTTCATGTTACAGTTTATCGTGATGAGAACCTCTCAACTAAGGCATCTCTAGAATATGACAGGGAGAGGCCATATGATGGAATTTGCTAGAAAGTAGTGAATGCTTTCCCCTTTAGCAATAAATGTAAAAATCTTGCTCTTGGGTTCCAAAAACACAAATACAGGTTGGAGTTATTGTGGCTAGAGAACAATACATGTGAAGGTGACTCAGGACTGCAAATTCAATATGAGTCAACCAGTCAATCATGATTTTTAGGTAATGTTTTTTAAAAAAAGTAATGTCCCAAATGAGAGAGGTCATAGGTTTAAAACTGGAAGGGACCTTAGAGACCACTGGGTCTAATCCCCTCATTTTATAGATGAGGAGACTGAGGCTCAAAAAGGTTAAATGATTTACCCAGAGTCACATCCTCTGAGGCAGGATTTGAATTCAGTACTTTGCCCTTATTAGATCACATACAGAATATTGTGCTCAACTCTGGGCATCATGTTTTAGGAGAGATATTGACAGGCTGTAGCATGTCCACAGGAGAGTGACCAAGATAGTAAGGAGATTTGAAATGAAGCCATATAAGGATTGGTATTTTTAGCCTGGAGATGAGATGACTTAGTAGGCACACATAGCTGTCTTTAAGGATTGGAAAGGCGGTCTTTAGAAGCAGGAACAGACTTGTCCCACTTGACTCCAGAAGGCAAGTAGGAGCACTGGATGGAAATTACATAGAGGCATACTATGAGGAGAATTTCCTAACAATGAGAACCATCCTTAAGAGGAATAAACTATCTTGGGAGTCAGTGAGTTCCCCATCGCTAGAGGTCTTTAATTGGAGGCCAGACGATCACTGATTACAGATATCGTAGAAGTGATTCCTACTGGGACTTGGGTTGAACTGGGTTGATCTCTGAATTCCTTTCCACCTTGGAGATTTGATGATTTATAATTTTCTAATTATAAGCTGCTTCCTTGAGTCAGGGAGATTTCTTAGTATTTCACCCAGCGAAAAGGTCCAGCATTCAAGAAGGCCAGTTTTACCGGCCCTTTCCTGAATCTCTGTGGCTACATGGAAGGACTGATGGCTAAAGCCCCGCGCTAATGAAACTGATCCTAGCTTTGAGGAAAGACGAGGCGGCTCAGGCAGGCAGAACAAAGTGACTCAGCCCTCCCAAGGCTCTCACCGTGAGCAATTCATCATCACTGCTCTGAGAGAGGAAACTAGAGGGAGACGATCACAGCTCTCCTAACCAAGTCATCCCCCTGCACTGACTGCAATGGGGCCTGACAGCTCCCGACGCCAGCTGAATGCATGATGGATGCAGGCGAAGAAAACCTCCCTCCCGGTGATAGAATTTGGAAGGCGGCGGGCAGCCCAGGAGAGGAAGAGGGATGAGAAATAATACGGAGGATAACAGCGGTGCTCTTTAGGAAATGGAGGGAGTCAGGCTGATGTTGAAAAAGGGAAAGTGGGAGGTGTGGGGAGGGGACGGGAATGCCAAGTGTGGCTCATTGTTCTGGGAAAAACCAGGAGGACTGGGTGGAGCTGAGGTCAGTGGGGAGAGGCCATGGTCAGTGGACAGTGCCATCAACTCTATCTCCTGTGGTTCATATGCCGCAATGACGATGGCTCCCATTTTCAGAGTAAATGAAGTTTCATCAACAGTTTTCCCCAGAGCAATCTTATTAGAGGCAGGGAGTAAAAGGCTTATTATCCCTCTTTTTCACAGATGAGGAAACTGAGGCTCAGAGAGGTGAGGGGACTTTCCCAAGGTCATGTATGTAGGTAGTAAATTTCAGATCTGGTTTTCAAGCCCAGATCTCCCACTAGCCTGTCTCTCACCTTTTTGCAAGTGTTCAGCGGTTTGCAAAGTGTTTTTTACTTCACGACATCCCTTTCAGATCAGTGGTTGGAAGGTTATGACCTCTATCTTGGAGACGGAGAAATTGAGGGGAGGAAGTGACTTGCCTGTACTCGGACAGTGGGGAAATATGAGAGTAAAGATTCAAGCCTAGGTTGTCTCGATCCAGGTCCAACAGTGTTTCCACTGCACCCCACTACCTCCCCTGTGGCAAATGCTAACTAAATTCCCAAGAACCAAAGGCAGACAGATCTGGGGAGAAGGAAGAGAAACTTGTGGCTCTGGACGGGAGAGAGTGTCTGAAGCAGGCTACATCTCAGGTGACTGCCCTGGGTCCAGGGGAGGTGTGGGGCCCAAACCCCCACCCCCACTCAATCCGTTGCATTCTGTGGCAAATCCTGGGGCCACCTTGGCCTCAGCACTTCCGAGGGACGCAGGGAGCTTGGAGAGGGTTCAGAGGAGAGCAATGAACATGATGAAAGGGTTGGAAAATGGGACCTATAAGGAAAGGTTAAAGGAAATGAGATTATTCAGCCCCAAGAAGGGACTCACTAATAGAGAACAGCAGATGCTAGCCAGCTGTTCCCCCCCATGCCAGGAAGGACAGAACTCGGCCAATCTGGAGAAAAGACTACAGTAGGAATGACTTAGGGCAGATGGAAGGAAGAACTTACTGACAATAGTTTGAAAAAAGTTGTGGAACTTTTCTAAGAGGGCTTTACGAAACAAAGTGGGCAAAAACCTTCTTGGAGGGGAGGGACAGCAGACTGAGCTCCTTCTCTGGAGTTGGCCTCCCACACAGTGGCAGTAAGTTATCTTCCTTGTGCTAGGAAGTGGGGATGGGGGACATAAGTTATCAAGGGGGGAACTGAATGCCTAGTGCCTTGCTCAGACCTGTTCCTTTTTTAATGTATTACTTCTGGGGCACAAAATAGGGAAGGGGAGATGCCTGGAAGAGATAAAAGTAGAGGAGAGATAGATGAAGGGGAGAGAGATAGAGAAAGAGACTGATTGTTGGGGGTAGGATTTTGCTTTTAGTCTTCAGAAATTATCCCTGTGGTAACTATTCAGACCTGTGTTTGACCCCTACCTCTTCCACTCACTGTGTAACCTGGAGAAAATTTCTAAACCTCTCTGAGCCTCAGTTTTCCCAGCTATAAAGTGATCGAGTTGGACTACAGCTCTAAGGTTCCCTTCTACTCCAGATCCTTTGAACTTCAGCCCAAAATGGAGTCTAATCAACTTAATGAATGTTAGAATTGAAGGGACCCTCAGACACTAGTGCCTGTTACAGGGCTGGGCACAAAATGAGTATCTCGTAGGTGTTTGCAGAATTGAATGGGATGGTTTCTAGGAGGAGGTGGTGCCTGCTGAGAGCTGACTATCTCAGATGAGGGGATGGATGACTGAGGCCCAGGTTGACAGGGAGCCAGACAGTGCCAGGGGGCTCAGCTGCCAGTTGCTCACATGGCTGGCTTCTTATTGTAACAAGTGCCCTGCAATTTTGGAGGAACATTGACATTATCACTATTGCCAGTCCTGCACATTTATTATTTACATTCCCAACCTATCCAAAGTTTACTGAGTGCTCTAGTAATAACGAAAAAAAAGTAGCTCTTTAAATGTTTCCTCACAACAATCCTATGAAAAAGGTAGGACTGGTATGGTGGTCCCCATTTTACACATGAGGAAACTGAGGTTCTGAAAGGAAAGTGACTTGTCTAGGAAAATACAGCTAGGAAGAGTCAGTACTTCAACTTCAAATCCAGGTCTCTTGACTCCAGGACCAATGTGTGTACCCTAAACTCCCCAGCTCCTCTATCATATCCAGTATCTCTTCGAGAATTGGGGACTACTTGGTCATCCTTCCATCACAGTAATGAAGTCCATAGGGATGTCAGATTGGCCTGTCATTCTGTCCTGACAGGCCCACAAGAATTTGAACACTGTCCAGGCATGTAGGTCTGATGCTACTGGTACAATTCTGTAGGTCTGGCTGCCATGTTCTGTGCCAACTGTGCCCAGATCCAAGGAAGAAAGTCTTCTAGGTAGGATCCTAACTAGCTGTGGCTCCTAAATCTCAACAGGGACATTCAGCTACTCAACTTCATCTAGCTGCCAAAATTAAATTAAATTCAACACGCTTTTATTTTTTTTAAATGGTTTTATTGTTGCCTTTGATTTTTGCGCTAATTATTTATTTCCCTTTAACTCTCTTCTCTCACCCTCCTCTTCACATATATTGAACCCTTCTTTGTAACAAAGCATTTAAACAAAGCCAAATGACAAAATGACCTCATCTGACCACAAATACCACATTTTTCATTGGTAGCCCCTACCTCTCTACTGATAGGAGGAAGGTGTATTTCCTTATTAGTTTTCCAGGAAAAAGATCGGTTCATTATAATTCATCAGAGTTTAATTGTTTTTCATTTATCATTTACATTTTTGTAGGCCTATGAATGTTTTCTTGGTTTAACTTCCTTCACTCTCATTCACACAAGTCTTCCCATGTTTCTTTGAATTCTTCATATTCATAATTTTTAACATGCAATAATAATCTTTTATACTACTATTTGTTCAGTCATTCTCTAATCAATGGCACTCATTCTGTTTCCAGTTTTGTTTTTGGTTTTGTTGTTGTTGTTGTTGTTTTGTGTGTGTGTGTGTGTGTGTGTGTGTGTGTGTATGTATGTGTTTTTGTTTTGTTTTGTTTTGTTTTTTGCTATCCGAAAGAGTAGATAGGAATATGTTGTTATATGTAAGACCTTTCTTTTCTTTTTTTTCCCCCCATTTAAAATTTTTATTGGCATTTTTTTTACATTGCTTTCTTTTTTGAATATATCCCTCTCTCTACCCTACCCATCCCTTGTAAAAAATAAAGAAAAAGGACAAAGTAAAGGAGGGAGAGAGTGTGTTAGTTTAATAAAATTAACCAACTCCATAAATTGAGTTTGACTGTATATGCAGTGTTCCACAAGCAAAGTCCTGATGTCCTTGCCCCTACCCCAACTCCCCATGACAGGAAGCGGCTACGTTTGTTTTCTCACCTCTTGGAACCTTTTTAGAAAAGCATTCCCATTAAGAGTCCTTTGTGTACAAGACACTAAACTCCAATACAAGTTATTGGGTGTATCATTTGGCTTTGTTTAAATGTTTTTCTTTGTTATAAAGAAAGATTCAATATATGTGTCTGGCACATAGTAATTGATTAATAGATACTTGTCAGTTGTCTGAATAAGAAAGATAGGGTAACCTTTCCCAAGGACCTCTCTCTCTATTTGGTCTGCTTCTCTCTAATAGACTTGGTATGTAATATTGTACATTATAATTGTCTTGTGCTTCTGTCTCATCCTTCACTTCTCCCTCCCCACCCCCCACTTGACTGTGAGCTTCTTGAGGTCAGAGATTGGGTTTTACCTGAATTTGGTGTCTCCTACTCCCATTACCCTAGCAGAGTGCTCTGCACACAGTAGGTGCTTAATCAGGGCTTTCTAAATAAACAAAGGCATGTGTTTTATGCCCCCCACACCTGACTGTAAGATCCCTTAGGGCAGAGGCTTGAGTCTTATCCAAACTACATCTCCCCCTAGCCTATGACTTAATGCCACATAGTAGTAATAACGATAACAAAAATCATCAACATCTCCCCATTTCCTTAGCATTGTATCTAAGTCACCTAATAAATATTTGCTAAATTGAATTGAATTGACTTTGATCAGGCCAATTTATAAGCCCTAAATGGGTTTGCTCACCTTATTGACTTGCTTAAAAGCTGTTAAAGAGGAGAGTGGATTTAGCTTTTCATTGGAAAATTTGAATCCACAGGCCCAAAGTGTCTCGGCAGTTGCTGCCGCCCCTCTATCTCCCCTTTGAAAAATGCAGTCCCTCTGCCAACAAATACAGACCTTCCCAGTACCTAGTCTTACAGCCATTCCCTGAAATACATTGCAAGGACGTGATGCCACCTTTGGAAAGTCTTTGTTGCTGTCTGGGTCTCACTTTCCTCATTTGTCAAGTAAGGGAGGTGGAAGACACAGCACCTAAGCTCCCCCAAGGTTCTGCAGCCTCAGCAATGCTTCATCTTCCTCCCAGGCAAGCGCCAATTCCCGAGCTCCGTCCGACTCCAGATTCAAGCTCACTAAGCTGGGCAGGTGGGCCTCAGACAGATGCATTCTCAAAGGGTCAGAACCTTCCTGTGCCCTCCTCTGCCAGGCATAACTCCAAAGTACAAAATCTCTGTGGTAAGCAGGCAGTTCAGACTAGTGATGGAGTGATAGAGTCCAGGCATCAGAATCGCCACCACCACCCTTCTCATTGGGAGAAATATTAAGCGGTGGTATTATTTACAGAATTATTTCAAGTGCAGACCCCACAACAGGCTATGGGTCTGTTACCCCAGGACCAGGTTGGCTAAATGTGAGGATGTATGCACTCCATACACAGCAGACCTAGAGAATTTCACATCAAGGAGTGAAGTTTTTCAGCTTCAGCAATTTGTGAAGCTCAGCTCCGAGGACTCCGAGGGCTGTGATCAGCCTCGGTAAGGAAAGCATGAAGTCTTGAAGTAGTATAGAAGAATGATTTTTAAAAGGAGGAATCTGTTGCTGAAATGTAGAAACAAATTGCAGCTCCTAGGGCAAGTGACAGGATAATTTAGGGCCACATTGGGGAAAAATGGGAGATGTGTTTAATTTCCACCATCACGTTTGCAGTTACCAGATTTAGGGGGGTTGAGGGAAAAGGAAGCAAGCATCTTTTTTTCCCGTCTCAAGAGAATAATCACACCATGAAGGGGTCCATGGGCTAGACCCAGAATACTGGGTTAGAAATTTCCCATTTCTCCCAGAAAGACAGATGCTAGATTGCTATGCTAAAAAGCAACTGACCCAAGCAGAGTACAGCTTAATTAGGGAAAGCAAATGAGTGATTTTTATAAAATATATTTGCCAAATTGGGTTTTATTTTTATTTGTAAATATACAAGAGAAAAAAAGAGGGAAGTTTACCTTAGAATGGGAATGGTTTACTAAGAAAAGCAGAAAAATTTAGCTGTATATCTGAGCCCAAAGCTCTGGCCGGCTATACTAGGCAACTATTTCTGGAATAGCTTATTGAAAATGAGAATCTGTTGCCCTGTGCCCTGTTCCTCTGTAAAAGGATTCCCCTTCTTTTTCAAGGAGCCTTGTTCGAATTTGCTTTCTACTTCATAGAGAGGCTAATTTTTTCAGAGTTCGGACAGGGAAAGATAATGTCAAATTTGTTTGTAGGTCTGGTTGTCAGTCAGAGCTTGTTTCTGGATCACACGAATAGTAAAGCAAGCCGTCGGGAGAGATTCATGACACTCAGCATCTGCAGGCTCCAGGCTTTTTCATTTTCTCCACCATTGGAGGCTTTCCCCCTAATATTGTTTTAGAAAGCTTCATCACCTTGCACATGGAAAGCCTCTCCTAGAATTTATCAAAGGAGAGGCCAAAATTTTAAAGGGAAACCTTTTGACAAATGCAATTGGGGGAAAAATAGTCAAGAATCAGATGAGTTCAAAAGAACCCAAGAAAGGAAATTGGCAAAGAATAAATAAAACACAATATTAAAAAACTTAGGCCTTCCCCATAAATATTTCCCCATTGTTACTTTATAGATTTCATGCTATTCTAATCACAGGGTGCTCAGAAATGGCACAATTAAAATGGCAAACTTTTGTGGGCTTCTTACACCTTCCCCTCTTTCCCCCCAATTTCAGAAACATCTAATAGTTATTATATCCTGAACCAGGGAAAGCGTTTCTAGACAGGACAAAGCCAATAATTCCAGGAGAACTAGTGAATATCCAGATTGTTATTCCAACTCCATGAGAAAAGCTCAAGGTTGAGATTGGCCCCCCAGTTTGGTTCACCTCAAGGAAAACCAGAGGTCTCCTTGATGATAGAAATTCATGCCCAGAGTTGGGGTAATACCTGGTGGTTTTAAGCACAGAAAACAGAAAAGGGGCTAAACCCCAAACTAATTTTCACTTCCCCAAATTCCACCAGTTGGTGTTGGGCTCCCAGAGTCCAAGATCCTGGAATCCCAACAGGAATGTGGCCAGCCACGATCTCAATTACGGGCCAATTCCAGGGTTGCAATCAAAGAGTTAACTAGGATGTCCCGGCACACAAGTGAGCATGTGGGATAATTGGAAAACAAATTCTACAAACATCTTGAAAGGGGCAAAGGACCTTTGATCTTTATATAGAAAAGCCAGCCTTACAATACGGTCCGGCTCCTGAGCCCTACACACGCTTTCTCCCAAGGCAGAGGATGGTCTCTTTCTGAAAAATCAAGTAACACCTAATTCCACTCTACCGTAATTATCCTAACTGGTTGCATATGGCAAAAGGTCTTTTACCCAAAGATTAGAGGGGAAAGAGGGACTGACAAAATAATTAAATATGCAATTTGCCAAGCTTGGACAATATGGCTTTGAAATCACCTTTGCAAGGAGTTTTACAGCTTGTCCAGAGACATCTATATTGCAGCCTTCACGTTCTTATTTAAACTCTTTTGATGACCTTAGCAGATTAATACCTGAGGAGCATCAGCGTAAGGCCTGATGCTCAAGCCTGTTTCTAATTTGGTCAGTTGCACCAGCTTCCTCTGGTGTTATGAATTGCCTGCCCCCCCCCCCAAAAAGTATTTGGAATATGCATTCTCATTCAAAACAATATTCTGATTTTCCAAAGAATTCTCTGATGTAAAAATCTTCTGGTCTCCAGGATCCCACTCCTGGGTTGTGAAATGCTCTCATGCTCACCAGAGTTTTGGGGAATGTGGTCGGTCCAGGAGGGTGAACCCAACGTCATCCCCAGCATAATCTGTTTTAGCGGGACAGTGCTGAGTTACCACTCTGATCCTTCTGGAGTTGTTTTGGGTGGTATTCTCTTAATGAGTTCATGTGTCAGGATGGTTGAGGGCCCTCTGATCTAATGACACGCTAGAATATGATGCTGTGGATTTGTGTCGCCATCTATTCCTATAACCCCTGACACGGGTAAGATGCATTCTGTTGAGGGGGGAGGAAGGGGGAATTTAGTGTTTGGAGTTTGAAAAATTGCTGCTGCTCAGAGTTTAATCGAAAGCTCTTTAGATCAGGAAGGCTTCCCAAAACAAGTACTCCAGAGGGGCAGGTCACACACGGTTTTTGTTTTTGTTTTTTTTTTTTCAAACGATCTAGGAAACAATAATAATAATAGCTCCTGTTTCTAGAAGGTTTGAAGGTTCACAAAACCCTTTCCCTACAACACCCTGGGAAGGTGGGGAGTACAAGAACAATCATCTTATTTGACAAGGGAAGCTGAGTGAGTGAAGTGATAGGATGAGTGAAGAAAGAAAAGAAAAAAAAAGGAAGGAAATGAGCATTTATTCAGCACCTATTATGTGCCAAGCACAGTTCTAAGCACTTTACAAATATTAGCTCCTTTAATTCTCACAATAACCCTGAGAGGTGCTATTATTATTTTCATTTTACAGTTGAGGAAACTGAGGCAAACAGAAGTTAAGTTACTTGCCCAGGGTCACACAGCTAATAAGTATCTAAAGCTGGATTTGAACACAGATACTCTTGATTCCAGGCCTAGAGTTCTAGCCACTGTTCCACTTACTCAAGGTAAGCACAATTAGTAATTAGTAACGCCTGGATTTGAACCCAGGCTTCCAACTCCAAATCCTTCATTTTCTCCCATTACACCACATTACCTACATTGGTAGAAAAAGAAAACAACTTGTGTTAACTATTGCCATCAGAATGAACTCTAAGATGTTTGTATCTCATATAATAATTTCATATATTTCATTCCTATTTCCAATAATACACAAGCAAAAATACTTGACAAGACGGTAGATTTTGAGATGCTAGTGGAAAGAAAACTGAGTATGTTAATTAATGGTAACGGCTTGAATCTAACTTGTCTACCCCTTCTCTATCACTTCTGTGACTGTGGATGAGCCACTTTCCTTTACTGAACCTCAGTTTCCTCTTCTGTTAAAATATGAAGTTGAATTATTGATCTGCACAGTCCCTTCCAGCTGTAATGTTCTATGTTCTGAAGGTCCTTCCAGCTCTGAGATGCTGTGAGTCTATGAGTTCTACCAGAATTCATCTTGAGAGGAAATACGATGATCCTTACAGAAAATCTCTCTCTCTCTCTCTCTCCCTTTCTCTCTCTCTCTCTCCCTTTCTCTCTCTCTCTCTCTCTCTCTCTCTCTTTCTCTCTCTCATTATAAATGTTCCCACAGGCTAAAATAAAGCAAGAAATAAGAACCCCCCCTCTCCTCCTGGACATCCCAGGCATGTGAAAGGAATCCATTCTATGATTCTGTGAGACATGTTTTTAAAACAGCAGCAACAAAAACATCAAAAAAACCTATAATGTGAGTCAAGAAGAGAAGGTTTTAAGTAGGATCTTTGCAAATTCATGTTCAGGCTTAGAGACTGGCAGTGGATGTAGTTCAAAGATAGGATATGAATGTTGTAGAAAAATGCTGTATAGCTCCCACCGATAGGTGGTGGGGAGAGTAAGCAAGGGTAGGAGTGAAGAGCATAGACGTACAATTCTTTCATCAGAACAAGCAGACTTTCCTGGGGAGGCCCTAACGGCTCATGGTAAGAGCATACTCTGCTTAGATTCGTCTTGGCTAGCTAGGCTGGACAGGCTGTCTGGGATGAGTTACCAGTTTTCCTCTTTCCTTTCTCAGACCTGCAGTGGTTTTACTTTCACATGGGAAGTAGAAAGGAGACTAATCATAAGCACAGCAGACAGAAGTTTCTCTCTCAGCTTACAGATAATCCACCAGTGGCTGTTGAAAGGATCCTGGCCCCTAGGCCCGGCCCAGCCCAGAGCCCTTATGGCGAGAGTTAAGGAATTTAGGGACCACAGGGCAGCATTAAGGACTCCAAACCCCCATGCTACGGGAAGATTAGCTGAAGGGACTTCGGATATTTAGCCTGGAAAAGTTTTAGAGAGGCTATGAATACTATTTTTAAAAATTTGAAGGGCAGTCATGTGAAAGAGGAGGCAGCTAGGTAGTGTAGTAGAGAAAACACCAAGCCTGGAGTCAGGAAGATTCATCTTACTGAGTTCAAATCTGGCTTTCAACACTTAGCTGGGTGACTCTGTTTGCCTCAGTTTCCTCATCTGTAAAATGAACTGGAGAAGGAAACGGCAAACCACTCCAGTATCTTTGCCAAGAAAACCCCAAATAGGGTCACGAAGAGTTGGGCATGACTGAAATGACTAAACACACACATGTGAAAGAGAGATTCTACCTCTTCTGCTTTGTCCCAAAGGGTGAACTTAAGAGTTGGGGGTAGAGGGACAGAGAGGCAAATTGTGGCTCACTTATGAGGAAATAAAATCGGAGCAGTTAGCGCTACTCGCCAGTGAAATGGATCACTTTGGGAAGTAGTGAGTTCTCCACCAAGCAGATGCATTTATTGGGGGAAGTGATAGAGGAAATTCCCATGCCAGGACAGGTTGGCCTGGATGATTTCAGCGGTTCTATCAGAGATTTTGTGATTTTATGACTTGTCATCCCACAAGAGTTTCCAAGAAGTAGGCAAGGCAAGGTGAAATCAGAGTGGGAGAGGGTCCAGCCTGGCAAGACTGAGCCACGCAAAGCAAGGCCTAGGATCTTAGGACCAGAAACATAGAGGGACTTCAGAGCTAGGCAGTGAAGTAGATAGTGGATTGGACCTAGAGTCAGGAAGACTTGAGTTCAAGTCCAGCCTCAAATTCTTAGTAGCTGTGTGACCTGGGAAAGTCACTTAACCTTCTTAGCCTTAGTTTCTACAACTGTAAAATGGTTATAATAATAGTACATACCTCGATGGGTTATTCTGAGGATCAAATGAGAGGGTATTCATAAAGCATAGTGCCTGGTACCTAGTACAGTTTATATAAATGCTCATTCCCTTCCCTCCCCCTCCCCCCAAGATATCACCTAATTTATACCCCCTACTGTCACCCCCATCCCTTTTCCCACCTCACCGTTTTACAGATGGGAAAGCTAAGCACTACAGAGGGGAAGTAATTTGTTCAGGGTCACACAGATAAGAAATAGAGGAGACTGAGTTTTGAAGTGGGGTCTCCTGACTCCAAATTCTATCTTCTTTCTATCAGATTTTATCGTAACAGATTTTAGGATTGAATGTTGTAAGGGGCCTTAGAGATTATCTATTCTAACCTTCCCTCCCCCTTCCATTTTACAGAGGAGAAAACAGGCTTAGAAGGAGGGCATGGATCACTCAAGGACATACAACCAATACGTAGCAGATGCATTGTTATTGTTCAGTTGTTTGAGTCATGTCCAACTCTTCATGGCCTATTTGGGGTTTTCTAGGCAGAGGTACTGGTTTGCCATTTCCTCCTCCAGCTCATTTTACAGGTGAAGACACCGAGGCAAACAGGGTTAAGTGACTTGCCCAGGGTCACACAGCTAGTAAGTGTCTGAGGCCAGATTTGAACTCAGGAAGAGGGGTTTTCCTGACTCCAGGCCCAGTACTTTATTCACTGAGCCACCTAGCTGCCCATAAATAGCAGAGTTAGAGTTGGAACCCAGGTCCTCTGATTTGAAACCCAGTGTTCTTTCCATTAGGGCCAGACAAGGAGGGCAGCTGCCAGGATGCAATATGAAAGGGGTATGCAATAAGGGTTATTTTTAATGGTTACATACTTTTGAATAAATGCATGTATTTTTAACACCAGAAAACACAGATCACTGCTTAGCACTAAACGTACTGTCTTATAGACAGGCTCCTATTGCTTCTGATCATGGTGGTGCGGAGTTATTTGGAAGTAATACTGATCCTCCCCCAAAAAAGCATCAATAAAACATTTTTTTTGTTTTGTTTTTTGTTTTTTTAAACATTTATTTTTTTAAAGAGACAAAAGACAATACTGATTGCCACAACTCAATGAGATTAATTTTGTGATAAGTCCCAGGTATTACCAGGAAGGCTTAATACATTCATATAACTTTAAAAAATTTTATATAATATTTTATTTTTCCCCCTAATTACATATTAAAACAATTTTTAAAACATTTTTTGTAAAGTTTCCAGATCCTAATTCTATCCCTCCCTCCCTCCCTTTTCCTCCCTCCCTGAGATGGTAAGCAATCCAATAGTTCATATGTGAGTCACGTAACTTTTTAAGTGCAATGAGGAACTTTGAGAATGGAAAGATTTCCCTTCTCCCCCCCTGCCCCCCAACCCCAGCCCTGTGGTAGTGTTCTGACCCAAGGTTCCGCTTTCCCTTAATGCCCAAAGTACTTGGTACAATAGAGGAATTCTCCATGAAAGCTTGGAGGAAAACAGCCAAACCAAGACTAGTTGTAAGTCAAGTAAATTGAAGTAAACTACTTTGGAAAGAAGTAAAACCATGTTCATACTTTCATTGGGGCAGAGGGAGGGGTGACATAATGTGTCAAGTTTTTTTTGTTTTTTGGGTGAGGCAGTGGGGTTAAGTGACTTGCCCAGGGTCACACAACTAATAAGCATTATGTGTCTGAGGCCTGATTTGAACTCAGGTCCTCCTGAATCCAGGGCCGCTGCTCTATCGACTGTACCACTTAGCTATCCCTGATGTATCCAGTTCTTAAGCCTTATCTGGAGGACATATACCTTGGCACAACTCTGAGGCCAGTGGGAGAAGAATGCCCAGGATGCCACCCTTCCTGTGATCATGGTGCCACAATGATATCTTTTTGCCAACCATTTTTCTTCTAGTTCAGATCAAGAAGTCAAAGCTAGGAGATCAACTGTGTTTTAGGAAGAGGCAGTGAAGTGTATCAGAGATGCATGGACCAGGGATGAGAGACTTGGGTTGCTCTCCTAGTTCTGCCATTTATTGACCTTGGGCAAGTCATTTTCCCTCCTGTGAGCTTCAGTTTCCTTATCTGTACGATGAAGGAATTGGATTCCTTTGATTTTTTCTAGAAATTGATTATTTCTAAGTCCCTTTCTACCTCCTCTGGAAAAAGCCCTGGATTTTGAATTGTGGATCTAAATTAGAATACCAGTTCTACTACTTACTTGTGTGGTGTTAGGCAGTGACCTCAGTTTCCTTATCTGCAAAATGAGGATAATAATCTCCAAATTCATCCTTAGCAATAAGTCTTATTATACTATCATCTATGTGTTAAGGCATGTGGTGGTATAGTAGATAGAGCATTGGGCTTGGAGTCAGAAAGACCTGAGTTCAAATCCAGCCTCAGACGTTTACTAGCTATGTGACTCCTGGGAAATCACGTAACCTCTGTTTGCCTCGGTTTCCTCAACCATAAAATGGAAATAGTAATAGCACCTACCTCTAAGGGTTGTTGTGAGGATAGAAAATGAGATATTTATCTATACTTAGCACCATACCTGGCATATATTATATGTTAAAAATGTTTATTTTCTTCCTTCCTGAGATCTCTTCCAGTTCTAACATCCTGTGATTTTATGAATTACCTAAATATGTATCCTGTAGGTCCTGGGAGGACCTGAGGAAGTCCTTCTAGAAAATCCTACCTGTCCACAATATTGTAAAGGCAGCCAGAGGCTAAAACAGGGCAGCAAGTCTCAAGTTATATCGCAGACCTATTAAACAAATCATCTCACATGTAACACTCTCTCCCTGCAGTTTTGCCAGAGCATAGGCCTCCTGTGGAATTTCTCTAGATCCGGTCCTCCTATAACCCTGACGGAAATAGACAGTGCGTTTCCCAGACATCAGTTTCTCAGGGATATAAGACTTGATTTGAAGCCATCACAGGATCTAGAGTCCCAATTCAGTGATTTGTGCTCCAACGCAGTTCAGTGGGAGTTGGGTTTGGGGTCAGAACACAATCATTCTCGTCCTGTCTGACTTTTCATGACCCCATTTGGGATTTTCTTGGCAAAGATACTGGAGAGGTTTGCCATTTCCTTCTCCAGCTCATTTTATAGATGAGGAAAACAAATTTGTTTGAGGCAAACAAAATTAAGTGACTTTCCCAAGGTCATACAGTGGGTGTCTGAGGTAAGATTTGAGCTCAGGTCTTCCTGACTTCAGGCCCAATGCTCTATCTACCTCGCCACCTACCTGCCCTACAATTATTCTTCAGTCAGGTGTGTGTGTGTGTGTGTGTGTGTGTGTGTGTGTGTGTGTGTGTGTTTCCAGTCATGTTTGACTCTTTGTGACCCCATTTGGGGTTTACTTGGCAAATCATTCCACACCCTAGCTAAGAATAGCTTGAAGGGCAGAGGGACCCGCAGGATTTAGAGTTGGAAGGAACCTTCAAACGCAGACTGTTGGGGATGGAAGGGACCATGTTATAGTTAAGGGAGCTGAGACCCAGAGAAGGGGAGGGAAATTTGTCTGAGATAACACAGGTAATTAGGTAGCAGAGCTGAGACCCTAATCCAGATTCGTAGCGTCTTGGGGTTGGGGGGTCTGGTCCAACACCTTTGAAAACTGAGATTCAGAGAGAAGAGATACCTCTTGTAAATAGTAGGGACTGAGATTCAAAATCAGGACTCAGTCTCCAAACCCACTGCTCTTTCTCCTGTACCCTGCTGCCTGTCCAAGCACTGCCTTACCCCCAAGCCCTGGAGGACAATCAGAAAAGCTGAGGGGAGAGGGATGTCGCTTTGATATCTGCCTCGAACCCTATTTATCTGATTTGGCTCATCCTTTTTGGCCATTTACAGAAATGAAAACTCACCTTTTCTCTCTGTCCATCCACCCACAGGCATTGCCTAGGGGAATCATTAGAGCAGACAGCCTAGTTTCCAAAGACAGTCCCAAAAGGGGAAAACTGTCTGGGTACAATTGAACTAGGGCAGCCAGGTAGTGCAGTGTATAGACTGCTGACCCCGGGAGTCCAGAAGACCTGAGTTCAAATGTGGCCTCAGACACTTACTAGCTGTGTGACCCTGGGCGAATCACTTAACCCTGTTTGCCTCAGTTTCCTTCTCTATAAAATGTGCTGGAGAAGGAAATGGCAAACCACTGCAATACCTTCACCAAGAAAACCCTGAATGGGGCCACAAAGAGTCAGATACGACTGAAATGACTGCACATCGGCCAAACTGCCAGCATCCAGACCTCTTTCCTTTTGATCTCCTCAGACTAGGAGTGAGGGAGAGAACAGCAGTCAGGTGCAAGGACAGCTTCTCTCTAGTGTTAAGTGCTAGCAGCCCCAAGATGGAGGGGAGAAAAACATGCTGACAACTTTAGAGAGACAGAAAAGAAGAAGGGTTTTCATTCATCATTCTGAGCCTTAGTTTCTTTACCTGCAAAATGGGGAGAATAACACATTAACTCCCTCACAAGATTTTTCCAGGAAAATGCTTTGTTAAAATGTACTAAAGAAATGGGAAGGGGGGAAGGTAAAGGGAGGGAGAGAATTTGGAACTGAAAATTAAAATTAAAAAAAAAAGAGTTAATAAGATCATTTACATTAACTGTCTCTTTTTGCAGATGAGGTGGTGGTCCAGAGAGTGACTTAGTCAAGGTCCCATAGTGACAGAATCAGGATTCGATCCCCTCAGTCTCTCTGAGCTTCAATTTCCTGTAAGATGGAGGCAATAATACCCTGTCTACCTCTCAGGGTTAATGTGAGGAAGGACCTTGTAAACCTTAAAGCATTTCATGTATGTGTCCCAGTATTTAAGGAGAGAGGCTGCCAGCTGCAGGAGAGAGTCCAACCTTGGAATCAGGCCGACCTGATGCCCCTGGCAACTTCTGAAGACCACATTTTAGAGAAGGTGCTGGTCTGCATTGAGAAGGAGGAATTTCTTCCCCCCCAAGAGTTCCCTAAACCAGTGGGGTCAAATGGGTCTCAGGGTCCTCAGGTGGGGTGGGGCCCACAACACTCCCGAGGGAACCAGATTAAAATGTAATTGGGAAATATTTAACAAAAAAAAACAATTATAAAATATAATAATAAATAATGATAACAATTTTATAAGAGATAATTATAAAATATAATAATGTAATAGATAATTATATATGATAATATATAATTATATAGTATGATAAATAATTACAAAATATAATAATAAAATAAGTTAAATAAATAAAAATACCCCCATACCCCCATAAATAATGTTAGTATGTGGTTTTCTAAGTCAATATGGGCCCTCAGGGATCCATACATGTGGTTTAGTGGCCTCTATTTCTTTTTGAGCTGGATACCACTGTTGTAATTACTAATTACTAATGCTAATCCCTCATTATTTAAATAACCCTACCAGAAAGGTTCCAGAGCAGCAAGGTGGTGAAGTGGATAGAGTGCCAGGCCTGGAGTCAGGAGGACCTAACTTCCTGAGTTCAAATCTGACCTCAGACACTTACTACTTCTGTGACCTTGGGCAAGTCATTTAACCCCATTTGCCTCAGTTTCCTCATCTGTAAAATGAACTAGAGAGGGAAATTAGCGAACCTCACCAGTATCTTGGTCAAGAAAACCCCGAACGGGGTCACGAAGAGTCAGATACGACTGAAACAACTGAACAAAATAAGTGTTAAAGCCCCTAACAAAGAAAATTAAATAAATCACCGAGACAGGAAATATCAACACACAACAATTTTCTGATCTCCAGTGGAAATTAATTGGTTAATAGATCTTAGATGTGACAGCTGACATATTTTATGTAAATATAATGAATATGTTGACCCAGCCCCTTACTCAAAGCCTCCTTTGATGCCTTACTGAGGTGAGGAAGGGATGCCAGGCTTTCCAAGCCCTGCCAACAGAGTTCTCCGGCAGGCCTTGCCAAGCTACAGCATGGCGTCAGCCACGGGCTGTGTTTCTGCCACAAGGGGACCAGTTTAGTTAATGAGGAAAAGCTCATCAATAGAAGGCTGGCCACCAAGGATCAATTTCAACACCACTCTATCAGTGAAAAGGGACTTTAACTGACCACATTACGAATCTTTCAAAATATTAAATAATATTTGTAAAGAACATTCCAGAGGGCTTAGGACATAGAAGACAGAACATTAGAGACGGAAAATAAGGGCATCCTATCACAGGGAAGGGAAATTAGAACGTCAGATGTCATAGCCAAAGGGGACATTTGAACATTCTAGTCTAGCCCTAAATAGAATCATATCCGCAGCATCCTCAGCAAGGGCCACCCCTCCTCCGCTTGAAGGCCTGCAGTGACAGGGGCTCGGTCTCTCCAGAGATGTCACCACATTTCAAAGGTGGGCATGTTCTCATTCTCTTCCTCAGAGGGAGTTGGATCTGGCTTGTTTCCAACTCCTACCTGTTGCTCCTGTTTCTGCCCTCGGGGGCCAATCAGAAAAAGGTGATCCCCCCCCTAGCCCTAGACAGCCTTTCAAAAGATTTAAAGGCAGAGCTAATTCTCTTTCCCTTCCCTTCACTCCCAAGTCTTCTCCAGGCTCAACATACTCCTTTCCCTCAAACAGTCCTCAAATGGTGTGGTCTCAAGTGCCCTCATTATCCTGACGGACCCTCTTCTTGACCAGCTCTGACTTGTCAATGTTCTTCCTAAAATGGGTTGTCCCAAACTGAGCACAGTAGTCCCGAGGCATGTTCTGATGAGGGCAGAGGACATCAGAATCGTCATCTCCTTTGCCTAGACACTGCGTCCCTTAATCCAATCTAAGATTAGAATAACTTTTTTGGCTATCATGTCACCCTCTTTATTTCTTTTGGAGTTTCAGTACCCTCACCAAACTGTTGTCTAATCAACAGGGTTTTGTTCATTTATTTGGGGGGGGGGGAGCCACTGGTATGTGACTCAGTGGATAGAAGGTTGAGCCTAGAGACAAGAAAGCCTAAGTTCAAATCTGGCCTCAGACACTACTTGCTGTATGACCCTTGGCAATTTACTTAATCTGTTTCCTCATCTGCAAAATGGGGATAATAATAGCACCTACCTCTCAGGATTGCTGTGAGGATCAAATGAGATAATATTTGTAAAGTAACTAATACAAAGCCTGGCACATGGTAGGTGGTATATAAATGTTATTATTATTATTATTAATCAGACTTCCCTCACTGTGTACTTGAGAAGTTGATTTTTTTTTGGAAACCACTTTAAGTTTATCTCATTGAAATTTTATTTTATTCTGTGTAGCTCATCATCCTAGCCCATCAAAATCTCTTTGGGGCCCAATAAATGCTAACCATTATCCAACATATCAGTCGTCACTCCTAATGTTGCATCATCTGCATACGTAATAGGCATACCATCTACATCATCAAAATAATTGTCAAAAATGGAATCAGTATGGGGTGAAGGACAGATCCCTGGGCCTCTCTACCAGAGACTTCTCTTCAAATTAATATCAAACTATTAATGATGATTTTTTTAGTTTGGTCACTCAGTTTCAAATACATCTAACTGTATTATTATTCAGCCCACATCCTTCTATCCTTTCCATAAGATCAGAAATTGAGCTTCAGAGAACTTGGTCAAATGCCTTGCTGAAAGCTAGGTATACAGTATCTATGAAGATCCTCTAATCTCAATATCTAATAACCATTTTGAAAATTAGGATAGTATGATATAGACTTATCATTAATGAAGCCATGGTAGCTTTTAATAATCATTGCTTCTTTTTCTAAAGATCACATACCACACTTTTTATTATAAATTTTAGAATTTTGCCAGGAATCACCATCAAGTTCATTCATCCATAGTTTGCAGACCTCCCCTCCTTTTTTTTTTAAAATCAGGACATTTACCCTTCTTACAGAACCATTCCTTTTTTTAATTTTTTTTTGTTATTTTCAGACAGTTGGGGTTAAGTGACTCGCCCAGGGTCACACAGCTAGTAAGTGTCAAGTGTTTGGTCTGAGGCCAGATTTGAACTCAGGTCCTCCTGACTTCAGGGCCGGTGCTCTTTCCACTGCACCACCTAGCTGCCTCCTCTGTTCTTTTTCTTAATGAACTTTCAAAGATCACTGACAGTGATCACATCTGCCAGTTCTTTAAGGACCCTGGAATTTAGTTCATCCAGACCTTGAAATGAGCTCATTGAGGACAGGTGGTTGCTGTCATTATCTCCTCGCTTATTAACTATCTTATTAACAAAGTATTAATAGTTTTATTTCATCCTTCCCAGTCTTATAATCATTATACTTGGAAGAGAAAACAGAAGCAAAAGTAGATGTTGAATAGTTCTGCCTTTTGTTATTCATTCACCATGAGCTGTATTCTTCTTTTTAGATCCTTCTTTTGCTCCCAACACCACAACTCCCAATACCACAAGCTTAGGGGTTTCCCTTACTGAAGGAATTCCAGCCAATCCCTCTACCAGGTAACATGGTGTCCAGGCACAGCAGGGCATCAGAAGGCCTGAGGTCAAGGACAGGATAGGTTTAGCCTTCCATTCATCTGAGATTTGGGGAGAAAATCCATTTTTATTGTCATCATCAGCCTCAAATCCAGATAATATTCATGCAGGACCATACCACTTTTTTTTTTTGGTATTCATCCTTCATTATCTGCCATTGCTTTTGTCTTCTATGAGTTTATTTTGAAAAATCTAAGTTTGGTCTATGAGTTTCCCTGACCATCCATCCACATTATTCTCTTCCTCCCTGGAATTGCTTCTGTTGAAACCTTCAGAATTTCATTCATTCATTCATTCATTCAGAGCTTCCTGTTCAACATTCCCTATAGAATTTTAGGACACAGGATACTATCTTTTCTTTATCTGAAACTTTGAAACCTATTCCCCCCAAATCTCAGGTGAATAGAAAACTAAACCCATCCTGTCCTTGACCTCAGGCCTTCTGATGCCCTGCTGTGCCTGGACACCATGTTACCTGGTAGAGGGATTGGCTGGAATTCCTTCAGTGAGGGAAACCCCTGAGCTTGTGGTATATTTATACCACTAAGACTTTAGATTCGGTATTCCTCAATGTGACTCATTTCAATTCAGTTTTCAAACATTTGTGAAGTATGTGAATCAGAGGATATAGAGCAAAAAGGGATTTTAGAAATCACCTAGGCCAACTCCCCTCCCCTCATTTTATAGTTGATGGAACTGAGGAAAAGCAAGATGGCTAAGGCATGCACACAAATAACCGTGACACGAGGGAGAACAAAGAGAAATTTGAGGAGAGAGAAGTCACTTATAACCGGGACTGTCAGGGAAGGCTTCATGGGGAAGGTGGGGGCCTTGAAGGAAGTGAGGGACTTCCTTCATAGGTGGAGATGTTTGGGAAGGGCCAGAAGAAGGCTTTGGAGATGTTAGCAGCAAAGGCCTAAAGGCAGCAGATAGCAAGATAAGAATGGGTCCAAGAGAATCCTCCAATTTGGGTGAAATTTGGAATGCATTCAGAGGAGTAGTGAAGAAAAGACTGGGCAGATGGGTTGGAGTCAGCTCATGGAGGGTCTTCAGCGCCCAGAAAAAGCCTTCATGCTTTTTGTTTGGAAGGCTGTGAGGAAGCACTGAAGGTTGCCATGATCACAGTGGTACCCTGGGATGATTATTTGGGCTCTGTTGGCAGAATGGTCTAGAGAGGGCAGAGACAGGAGACAGAGCAGCTAGGAGGCTATCTCGAGGGGCTATGCTGGGAAGGGAGAGGAGAGAGACTCTTGCTCCTAGCTAGCCCGTGTCTGAGGAGACCCCTCCCCTACATGCAAATCTCTCCGGGGTTTCTCTAATCCAAAAGGGAGAGGGGCCTCTTTTCTTTAGACTGAGAAACTTGCCACTACATCCTCCCCCCCAGGAATGGAGGCTTTGCCAATAGGTGGGGAGCTCTTTGCTTTCCCTGGTTTGATTCACTAATTAAGAGACTGACAGTGTCTCAGGTGCTGCTGATGTTCAAAGCTTTTAATAACAACATCTGCTCACTACCTCCAGGCTCTGTTTAGCAGAGATTGGAGACAGGCTCCCTCTTTCAAGGAACCAGGGACAATCATGAAGCTGCACCCAGCTGAGAAAGGTAGCAGGAAGCTTAGAGGAGCTGCAGACCAGCCTCCTCCACTCATTAAGGCCTCCCAAGAAGATTCATTTTAATTCACAGGACGTGGGATTTAGATCCGGAAGGAACATTAGAGATCAGCCAGGCCTTCTGGTCCAGTACAGTGTACAACACCCACATTACTGTGGATGGAGGTGGGCATACTGGAGTCTGCCTAGGGGAGGGTGATGAGGCAGGTACAAGAGGCTGAGGCATTTGAGGATCAGTTAAAGAAATTTTGGGAACGTTGAGCCTAGAGAAGAGAAGAGTTCAAAGGAAAGAGGGAAAAAGGAAAACCTGGCCTTTGTTTTTAAGTATTTGAAGGGTCGTCCTATGGAAGATGGATTAGTCTTGTTCTGGAGAGGGCAGAACTAGTAGTAATTGGTGGAAATCACAGGAAGCGATGTAAGATAAACCTTTTCTGATTAGAACCATTCAGAAATTGAATGAGGGCAGCTAACTGGTACAGTGGTCAGTGCTCAAGAAGACCTGAATTCAAATCTGTCCTTAGACACTTCTAGCTTTATGACCTTGGGCATGTCACTTGCTCCTGTTTGCCTCAGTTTCTTCATCTGTAAAATGAGCTGGAGAAGAAAATGGCAAACCACTCCAGTATCTCTGCCAAGAAAACCCCAGAGTCATAAAGAGTGGGTAAGACTGAAAAAAAACACAACAAAAAATGGCAACAAAAAGTTGAATGCATTGTCTTAGGAGTTCATCCTCAGTGTGTGAGTTTATCATCACTGGAAGCCCTCAAATAGGGACTGGATGACCACTTGTTGCAGAGGAAGGTGATCACAGAGTAGCTGTCTACTCATGCCCAAGTTGGACTAGATGCACCTGAGAGGTCTTCACAGGTCCCTTCCAGCTCTGACATTCTATGACTCTGTGAACTAAAGCAAATACAGATTAAACCTAGCCTCATGGTTGGCTCTGGATGCACAAAGATTTTTACAATGGTAGAATTCCTGCCCTTGGGGAGTTTACAATTTAATAGATGATCACATAGGAGGGGTCAATACATATACAGGTAAGTATGACACAGAGTAGCCTGCAGGGGGCAAAGGAGAGAGCAAACACTCAAGGACAATTTGAAGAAGGGGGACACTTTTGAGTAAGGGGAAGGCATCAGGAAAGACTTCTCAAAGGAGGTGGCATAGGATCAGAGCCTTACAGGAAGAGAAAGATTGAACCACACAGATGAGAGGTGGGGGTAGATTCCAGATATGGGAGATGGCTTGTGCAAATGTACGGAGAGGGGGGAAGATAGGAGGAGATCAGAAAATGTCAAGCAATCCAGTTTGGCAGGAATACTACAGTAAGGACTTGAAAGGGAGTCGAGGAAGATTAGGCTGGAGAAGTAGGTTACAACCATATTCCAGAGGACCTCAAATGCCAGGCTGAGAAATCTGTATTTTATCCCAGAGGCAATAGGGAGCCAAAGAAGATCTTTGAGCAGGAGAGTGACATAGTCATACCTGTATATTAAGAAGATAATTTTAGTAGCATACGAATGAAAGGTTGGAGTGGGGAGAGACTGGAGGCAGGGAGATCAGTCAGGAGCCTTCTAAAATGGTCCATGCAAGAGGTAATGGAGTCTTGAAAATAACTCTAATGTTCTTATCTCTAACTAAGGAAAAGCCACCCTGAGCAGCCTAACGTCTTGGGCCATTTCACCCATCAGGGAGGCAAGGTTGCTGGACCACTCACCAGGTGCTGCCCGTTGGCAACAGTGTGCACAGCCCTTTGCTTGATCCTCTCTCCTTCCTCCCTCCTGCAGCATAGGCGTTGGAGCCTGGTGGAGGTGCTTAAGCCAGTAGCCCTGTCATGTGACCAGGGCCCCTTGGTCTCTGTCCAGTCTCCTTCAGAACTAACCACAGCACCCAAGGCCATGGTTTGGTAGTTCATCTGTGAGCAAGACCTTCTCTCTCAATCCCCCCAAACTCACGGTGCCCCTTTGGGATCTGGGTAAACTGTAGCTTCCTGTGGAGCCCGTCTAACACCCAACAGCTCATAAGACTTAGGGAGACAACCTAGTTCAGGTCGTCCATTTTACAGATGGGGAAACAGAGGCAAGGGGAGGGGAAATGACTTTCTGGAGATCACATAACTAATGGGAATGCCTAAAATCCAGGAAGGGTCTTTGGTTCCAAATTCCATTCTATTTCTGCCCCTTGTAGCCCCACCCCCAGCTCCAGGTCACCATGTCCCATAGTCTTTATTGGTCTGACTTATGGGTACTGGGGCTGGGGCATTTTCAGGACTGAGATAAACTATGACCTCAGCAGTAGGCTATTCCCAGGACTCTTTGAGACAAAGGAAGTGGCCCCTTTTTATCTTTAATTCTAGTAAAATTGCTGGTACCAAAACAAAACAAAACAAAAAAAACCAACCCTTCTCAGTAATCCATTCCCAGTGGGTCCTTATGGTAAGGCAGGATGCCTGAGATTCCCAGAGCTCACAGGGGAGCCTCGGAAAAGCATTTTGCTTTTCCCTAAAGTCTTTGACTAGGGACAGCGAGGTGGTGCAGTGGATGGCGTGCCTGGCTTGAAGTCAGGAAGACCTGAATTCAAGTCTAGCCTCACTCACTTACTAACTGTATGACCCTGGGCAAGTCACTTAACCCTATGTGCCTCAATTTCCTCCTCTGTAAAATGAACAAAAGAAGGAAATGGCAATCCCCTCCAATATCCTTGGCAAGAAAACCACAAGAGGGGTCATGAAGAGCTGGACATGACTGAAAGCAACTAAACAACAAAAATCTTTGGCTAAATGGCTCATATTGTACATGTAAACAAAATAAAGAGATATAGGTAAGATGGTAGTACAGTTCTGTGTGTTTGAAACTGGTAGAATGACTGGACCTATAAAAAACCTAAATCACAAATGAATAGGTTCCTCTTGTCAAAGAGTTGGTGGACCAGAGGCTCAGAATGAGATAAAATTTTCAAATATAATCAATGTGTTGATCTGTCTTGCTTGATCAATTATTTGGTACAATATTCTATTTGTTGTGGGGGTGGGTAGTGATGGTTGTTATCATTTCAGTCGTGTCCAATTCTCCATGACCCCATCTGGGGTTTGCTTGGCAAAAATACTGGAGTGGTTTGCCATTGCCTTCTTCAGCTCATTTTACAGAGGAGGAAATTGAGGCACATAGGGTTAAGTGACTTGCCCAGGGTCACACAGCTAGTAAGTGTCTGAGGCTGGATTTGGAGTCAGGAAGAAGAATTTTCCTGATTCCAAGCCCAGTGTTCTATCTACTGCGCCACCTGGCTACCACTGGGTAGTGATAGATAGATAGATAGAGATATACATACACATATATATATGTATATATGTAAACATGTACATAGGTGTGTATATATGTATACATGTATATATAAATAAAAACAGGCCACTGTGAACTTGAATTCAGAAGGAAGTTTCTAGTGGAGTGTCCCAGGGATAGTAGAAGGTATCTGTCTTGAGCCCTATGATATCAGTTCAACATTTTTATCAGTGACTTGGATGGAGGCATAAATTGCACAATGGACAAATTTTTAGATAATGTAATGCTAGCAGGGATAATTAACCTGTCAGATGAAAGTATCGAGACCTTCAAATATCTCCTAAGGTTAGACTAGGGCACTGAATAGAATAAGATGAAATTTAATAAGGGAAAGTGTAAAGTTCCACATTTGGGTTCTAAAAATCAACTTCACAAGTACAAGATGGAAAGATAAGAGTGCCAGTGAAAAAGATCTGGTGATCTTAGTGGATACAGACTCATTATACCAACAGTGTGAAATGGCAGCCAAAAAACCCAAGGCCGCCCTAGGCTCCATTAAGAGAGTCACAGTGCTCAGAATGAGGGAGCTAGAAGTTGCACTGTTCTCTGCCCTGGCCTGGCCATGTAGGGAGTAAGTGCCTGGGGGAATTTGGGTGGCCTATTAATAGGACGATGAATCTGGGGTTACAAAAACCTGAGTTCAAATTCAGCCTCAGCCACTCACCAGCTGTGTGACCTTGAGCAAATCATTTAACCCCTGCCTGCCTCAGTTTCCTCAACTGTAAAAAATATGGATGACAATAGCACCTATCTCCCAGGGTTGCTGTGAGGATAAATCGAGATAATATGTGTAAAGTACTTTGTAACCTTGAATCACCATAACATTTTTTTTATTCAATTCTAGAACCATATGTAAGAACAGACGAGCTAGATCATGTCTAGAAAATGGAGACCAGGGTCAGCTAGGTGGCACAGTGAATAGAGCTCTGGCCTTGGAGTCAGAAGGACCTGAGTTCAAATCCAGCCTCAGACATTTGACACTTACTAGTTGTGTGACCCTGGGCAAGCCACTTAACCCCAATTGCCTTGCCAAAAACAAATAAACAAAAAAGAAAATGGAGACCAGGATGGTGAGGGGCCTCAACTTCATTCCATGTGTTGACGGGTTGAAGGAACCAGGGACGTTTAGCCTGCAGGAGAGACATCTTGGAAGACACAGGTTAGCTCCCTTCAAGGATCTGAAGGCTGTCATGGGGAAAAGGGATTAGATTTATTTTGCTTGGTCCCGTGGATGGATGTTGTAAAGGGGGTTAGGGAAAGCTCGCTGATCATTCAGAGTGCTCCAGAAGAGCAACAGGCTGCCTCATAAGGGAGTGAGTTCTCCTTATTGGAAGTTGTCCTTGACAGAGCTGTTAACCGCCATCATCATCGTCACTGTCATCATAGCATAGCATTTATATATCACTTTAAGGTTTGCAAAGAGCTTTAAAAATGTCATCTCATTTGATTTTCACAACAACCCTGGGAGATGGGTGCTATTATTATCCTCATTTTATAGGTGAGGAAACTGAGGCAGACAGCAGTTAAATAACTTACCTGTGGTCATACAGATAGTAATGGTCTCAAGTCAAATTTGAACTCGAGTCTTCCTGACTCCCCAGGTTCAGTATTTTGTCGGCTTATACCACTGAGCTGACTTCAAGCAGGGGTTAAATGACTATTTGTTAACAGAGGTAGTAGACAGGATTCTTGGTCAGGTTTAGATGGACAAATGACCTCTGAGGTTTTTCCCCACTCAGATTGTGAGTCTGTGATTTCCTCCTTAGTGCTCATTTATCTGGGGTACTCCGGGGCCTTCATTTCTCCTCTACAGAGGCTACTTATCTGGCGGGGGACCCCCAAATTTTGGCAAATGCCTTGGGAAAGCCTCATTTACCTCTCACACAAGACAAAATGCCTTTATCTTAATAGTCTACACCTAGAACCTGAACTGAATTGGCACAGACTTGCTCAGAGATGGGATGCCGGATTCAGTTCTGTTTTAAATTTAAGAAACATATACATTAAGTGCTTACTGTATGCAGAGACCTGTGCTAGGTTAACTTAGAGAAGATATAAATTTTGGTAAAATAGTCCCTGCCCTCATTCATATCCTACCCTAATAGAAGCAATATGATACATTCACAGACAATTATGTTGCTATTTGGTAGTTTCAGTTGTGTCTGACTCTTTGTAACCCCATTTTGGGGTTTTCTTGGCAAAGATACTGGAATGGCTTGCCATTTCCTTCTCATTTTAAAAGGTGAGGAAATGGAGACAAACAGGGTTAAGTGACTTGCCCAGGGTCACACAGCTAGTAAGTGTCTGAGGCCAGATTTGAACTCAGGAAGATGAGTCTCTGTGATTCCAAGCCCAGTGCTTTCTCCATTGTGCCACCTAGCTGCCCTGCAGTAAACGATCAAAGCATTGAATAGCTACTAAAGTTCTAAGTGAGGCCTGAGGGAAGGTTATCACTAGCAGGGGTGATCAGGAAAAGCTTCTTGTAGGAGGAGGCATTTGAATTATGCTTTGGAGGATGCATAGAAATTTCAGTGGCAAAGTGAGATAAGGGACAGCAGGAGGAGGAAGATTGCAGAGCATACCTGTGGGTCAGAGAGAAGTCCTGTTTCTCTGGAGTATAGAGCACATCGAAGGGAGTGCGAGGAGATAAAACTGGAAAGGTAAGGCGGTAGTACAGTGAGGAGGGCCCTGAAGGCCAGAGGATGCCAAGGAAGCAACACGACTCCCTCTGTGTCTAGGGCATACGAAGGGTGCAGAGGCCTGTGAAGAGGCACTGGTAGAGGTCTACCTGGGTAATGGTGAGGGCTGGTACTAGGGTGATGACAGTGGGAATAGAGGAGGGGTTGGATCTTAATAATTCCCATTTCCATAATACTTTGGAGTTTTACACAGCACATTCCTCACAACTGCCTTGTGAGGGAGGTAGCAAAGGATGATTCCCCCCATTTTACAAATGGGAAAACTGAGGTTCAGAGTGGCAAAGCCAGGATTTGAACAAGGTCTCCGGATGGTGAGGCCAGTTCTTTGCCCTGCTCCCTGTTGCCCTTGGAGGGCCTGCAGGGCCTCGGCAGCCCATGAGAGGGCCATAGAGGATGGACAAGCCTGGGCTTCCCAAGCAGTTACATCAGTGAGGATTTTGGAGTGGATGTTTCCCCACGTCTACCTTTCAGGACAGATCAAAATAAGTTTCCCCTCGATGAGCTTCGTTCTCTAAGGCATGATGTTTGTCATTCAGCAACCACTGGTGTACTGAGCATCCCCCACAGAGAGTCTCAGTCATCGTCATGCCTGAGCTGGCAGAATCTTCCCTATCTCTCACTGGAAACTGTGCCACTTTTTTTTTAATGAAAGGATTTAGGGGCAGCAGAATTTGGTGGCATAGTGGATAGAGCACCGGCCCTGGAGTCAGGAGGACCTGAGTTCAAACTGGCCTCAGACACATAATACTCACTAGCTGTGTGACCCTGGGCAAGTCACTTAACCCCAATTGACTCACAAAAAAAAAGATTTTCCCTAGAGGGCATTTCAGAAGCCCCACAGACACTTGTGAGATTCCTGAGTCTTGGAGGCCTCAGGGAGATGCCTTTTCACAGCCCCTCCCTCACATTCTTCCCCAAGAAGAAAACGGCTGGATGGGATCCTCAAAATTTCAAATCTGCTCTTTTTCTATTTACTAACCACAGAGTCCAATCTGTTTACCTCCTCTGACCCTAAACAACAGCACGGGGAAGACCTGGAAGGGCATGGCAGCAAGGGCAGAGGTGCGGAGAGTAAGGGGAGAAGCCACTGGCACGGCACGATGCCAGTGAGCTAGTTCTGGAAGGATGGCCCTGTGGAAAGACTGTTGGGAGTCAGGAGGCCTGGCTTTGAATTTTACCTCCAACATTTATTAGCCATATGATCTTCAGCAAATCAGTTTACCCCCTCTGAGCCTTAGTTTCTATATCTGTAAAATGGGAATAATGATACCCAAACAGTCTCTCTTATAGGGCTTTGAATAAGCCATTCTCAGGAGAGGAAAAGTGCTTTGTAAAACTTAAGAGAATAGAATTAGGAGAGGTTATAGTTATTTTGGGCCATCAGCATCTCACCTCTCAATAGTCTAAGATTAGCAGATATGTGTGAACCCATAGACACACAGACACTTACAGACACAAAATGTTTTCCCTGTGATCCCAAACTCACCTTTCTCATCTGTACAATGAGGAGGCATAGGATAGGACAGGGATGGTCTCCAAGGTCCCTTCTACTTACAACATTATCCATTCCATTCCATGTCCTATGGTCACTTCCAGCCCTGATCTTCTGTATTCTACGGCCCCGTCCATCTCCAGAATGTACTCCCTTCCTTTCTCTCTTCAGGGCTCACGGGACGCCCTAAACAGTGACTACTTCTTATTAACATCAAGATGGTTTATGAAGAGGAGGCCAGGCTGAAGACTTGGAGGCTACACTGGGGCTCAAGGCCAGGGGCCAGAGGCACTTTTGTGTGATCCCTAGGTTGAGTTTGGAGTCATCTTTATAGGACACTCCAGGAAAAGCTTTGGGCTTAACTTAGAATCTCAGGCAGTGACTCACAGAGTAGAAGAAAATAAACCAGACTGGAGGGAAATTTCTAAGGAATTGGGACTGGGGGCACAGGGCCACTTAGAAGACTTAGCCCAAATCCCAACGGGACTCCAGACCAATGAGAAATTGTTGGAACACAAAGGAGCCCCCACCCCACCCCTACTCCCCTGGCACCACCCTGACCCAAAGCCTCATCGCCAGAAGTTCCTGGTGCAAGAGCTGAATTTTCCATAAAAGCCTAAAGATCACATTCTTCGCTTTTTAAGTTGTACAAGAACCGTACATATACATATTTAATGTGCAATAAACGCGAGCTGTTGGAAATTAACTAAATGAAAAAAGAATATACTTAATTGTAAAAATTTAATTTTGCTTTTATTCTTTCCCCCCTTTTTACAACTTTTTATATTGTCTGAGCCTTTCGATCTCGATGGAGATCGTATTCGAAAGGCCTCGACCCCTGACCTCCTGCCCGCCGAGATGGGGAGGGGATTAGTTTTAAGCTTTGGTGCAGTCAGTTACTTTCAACAGAGTCTTATAATCAGCCAGAGCAGTGCCTGCGTTTGGTCTTACAAAAGAATTTTATAATAATTCCTGCACACCTTATGTGCCAACCCCCACCCCACCCCGATGCCGCCCGCAATTTCCCCAGATTCTCGGGGAAGAAGATTGTAGCTTATTTCAGTTTCCTGGACCTGGCGATTTACAAAGTCCTGCACTTTGTGATGTGGAGAAAGGAAGACCCATTGTGGTATTTAAAATTAAAAGAGAGAGAATAGGGAGAGGGAAAGGGAAAAGGAAGAGAAAGCGGAAGAGAGAAGCAGATTCTGCCCTTAAAAAATCTAAATGATCAAACTAATATACATTAACACAAAGTGTACAAACCCAAAAAATCTAGGGTGTCTCCTTCCAACTCCCTCCCCCCTTTTAAAGGACAAAACCTCTGGGCAACTGACAGTAACAAAGACATTTTGAGACAACTTTCTGATTTCCAGATATATCCCTGTTTTCATGTAACGTGAACATTTGACTCCAAGAGACAAGCCCAGAAAAGGCTGTTATCTCTTAAAGGGAAAGATCCATCCTGTCAGGGTGATGGTTTAAGGGGCCCCCAAATCTAGATCCAGTGGCTTCCCAGGTACCTGAAGAGGAATGGGGTGTCTAATTCCACCCGGTGCTGCACGCTTCAATGTGAAGGACCCTTGGTTTTAGTGGTGAGAGGGATGTCAGGGATCATTCGGTCCAACCTTTTCACTTTGTTGACAAGAAAACTGAGGCGGCCCAGAGAAAAAAAATGACTCGTCTGAGATCATGCAGGTAGCAGTTCAATGTGACCTAGACCTAAGTCTATTAAGCTCCAAATCCAGAGCTTTTTCCGCTGTGCCAAACCGAGGTCCTTTAATGAGATGACCCTATAACCATGCATCTTGAACCAACGTTTTAGAGCAAATTAATTTGTGGTCACAAAGAAGGCCATGAATGTAATCTCTTTTACTTGCTCTCACCTCCTGCTGCAGTTATCTGGTCCTGCTTAATGTTGAGGTACATTTTCTTGAGAGTTTGGTTTGGTTTTTTTCTTGGATTGCTGAAGACAGAAAAGATGTAAATAACTTTAGCTCATGCCGCTGCCGAACTCATACCAGGAGATCTCTCTCTCCTTGGGTCCTCAACAAATTCTGTCTGATAGATCCTGGTTTGGGACCCACAGGTGGTCTCCATAAAATGCACTGGGGGGAGGGAGCTAGGCACAATGGGGTTATTTGTGCAACAGCCTATTAAGGAGGGCCTTTGTTTTCATCCAAGTTTTCTCCAAGCCAGGGAGCTGACCAGGGCCAAAGGCCTTTTCATTAAACTATTTTGGACACTAAAAACCAGGGGTCTGGCTGGTTGTCGTCATAGGAATGCAACGTCCTCTTGCAGTCACCTTATTAAAAACAGCATCTCTATTGCCATGCACTGGGGAGATTTAAATTCCATTTGTATCGATCAGCTGGTCACAGCTCATCCTTTGGCTGTTGGGCGCCCACACGGGAGTTAGCTTCTGGTTGTACAGCTTTATTTTTAAAATGATTCAGGAGGCATCAAGTTAAATAAATAACTAAATATTTATTTACACAGAGAGATCCAAATCTTGTGATAGGATGTTATAAATACATATATAAATGGATGCATAAACCATATATATACATTATACCACAACTGTGTATCTATGGACCCATCATTATGTATATAAACAACTCTATTCACACATATAGCATTACACACATAATGTAGTGTATGGTATTCTATACACTTGCATACATAAATGTTTACATAAATATACATATACATACATAAATGTGTAGGCCAATCCATATATGTCATAACGCTACATCAGCATTGCAGACATCCATCTGGTGTGGGATTACATGTCTGTATGTACATGTGTATATACATAGACATAAAATAAATACATCATAATACATAAATGTATATATAAACATATATAACCTTATATACAATACATATAGAAATATATAATTGTATATATATGTGTGTGTATGTTTATAGTAATAGCAAATGCTTATATAGCACCTCCTATGTGCCAAGCACTGTGTTAAATGTTTTACAATTATTTTCTTATTTGATCCCCACAACAACCCAGAGAGGTATGTATTATTACCATTCTCAGTTTATAGATGAGGAAACCAAGGCAAACTGAGATTAAGTAACTTGCCCAGGATCACACAGACACACAGTGTCTGAGGATGGATTTGAACTCAGGTCTTCCTGATTTTAGGCCCCCATTTCTATCCACTGCTCTGCCTAGAGGCTCATTAATTACTCTACTGGGTCTATAATAAACATAGTTCCTCCAATTATACAGACTTAAATCCAGACTTGTCGATTCTATGAGACTCTGATCCAAGTCTTCTACAAATTCGTCAGAGCAGGTTCAACCACCATGTTTGCCTTTCTTATGTTCTGAAATTTTAGAGATAGTAATGGAGCCCACAGGCTGTCTGCCAGTTGTCAATCTTGCTATATGATCACTCAAATATGTAAATACATACATAATTGTGGATATACACATACCTATATGGATGCATCACATAGGTATATACATACATGGTACAGAGGAGTTATAAATCTGTACTGGTGGAAGGTGCCCCTTGTTCTTGTTCAGTCACATCTAACCCTTCATGACCTCAGTTGGGGTTTTCTTGCCAAGACACTGGAGTGGTTTGCCATTGCCTTCTTCAGTTCATTTTATACAGGAGGAAACTGAGGCAAACAGGGTTAAGTGACTTGTCCAGGGTCACATAGCTAGTAGGTGTCTGAAGCTGGATTTGAACTCAGATCTTTTTGACTTCAGGTCTGGCACTCTATCCATTGTGCCACCTCTACACGTAAGCACATATCACACATGTATGATAATGGTATTATTTGTAAAGACATATATCCAAACATGCAAATACATATTAAGTGGTCTCTGAGGGCCCTTCAAGTTCTAATGATGCTATGATCCTATGACATATGTATGTAACATTAAACCTATCCCCATAACATGTGCATGCCCATACATACATATACAACTGTACTTTAACACATAGAATGTAGCATTTTCATATATTTATAGGATTACAAATCTACATGTGTACCCATGTGTTCTTACATACATAATCTAGAACCCATAATGACTGTCTAGGATTCCTTTTTGGAGGGTTACCTCAGGTAACCCAAATGAAGTTCCTTTATGACCTGGATCTCAGGAAATAGAACTGGATCAACCTCCATGTCCTGTGGTAGGGGTGTGTGTGTGTGTGTGTGTGTGTGTGTGTGTGTGTGTGTGTGTTTACCACTATGAACTCAAATGGATATTTTGACCTTAACATGTGACTTTCTTCATGTATTACTTTGTTCTAGGGGGTTGTTTCCTCCCTAATATGGTTCTCTGAACTTATTCCTAAAGAAGTCTGATTCCAAGGGGATTCCACCATATTTTTATTTTGAAACCAGTAGATGATATTCTTTGGCTTGCCCTATGTACCCATACAGGTAAATCATTAGAATTAAGTGTATTTGCTTAATTCCTTTGGAAGAATGGGGAAGTCTCCAGGACACTATTTAGTTGGGGGGTCGGGGAGGGTTGGGAATTGAATAGGGGGAGGGGAGGAGTGAACCAGCTAGACAAATGTTCATTCTAACTTAAGGCGCAACACCCAGGAGTCAAACGCTCAAAGTAGTCCCATTAGGGGTCTTCTTATAGTTAGGGGTTCCATCAAAAGTGGTTCCTGAATTCACATTTCTCCTTGGACAGAAATGTCATTTGACTTCCAAGATTTCCACAAGAAAAAAAAATGTGTGTGTGTGTGTGTGTGTGTGTGTGTGTGTGTGTGTGTGTGTACACATAGAGAACATTTCCCCTGGAGAATTACGCCATGATTTGATTAGACTTTTTTCTTGACATTTTGCCCATTTTATTAACTTCTGCTTTGCTTTTAAGGAGGCAACTACTGTTTGACTTCTCTGAAGACGCTCATAATATTATAATTCAAGTGTCAGGACAGATTAGGTTAAATGAACCTTGTAATTCCCGAAGGAAAGCAAACTTCAAAACATCCTCTGTTTGCCTGGTCCCCTGTCATGGATCGCATTAGGGCTGAATGGGTAATTCTGTCGCCTAATGTGTTAAAGTTGGCTGAAGCAGCCTCTTTCTCTCTCTCCCTCCCTTTCTTGCAAGGTGAGAAATGAGTTTGCTAGCAAAACATTTCAGTTTTCCCCGATTCACATTCTTTCTTTATGAGACTCCCAGTTGTCACCAACACACACACAAACACACACACACACACACCAACATATGTATACTCGTGCGCATGCACGCACACACACACACACAAACCCACCCCAGCACTTATTTGTGAAAAATGTATATTAAAACCAAAACCCATCAAATGGAAAGAAATCACAGATGGTTTTATTCACAACCAGTAGAATTAATGGCCTTCTTGACTCTTTATAAATATTGGAAGCAGATGAGTTCATTACAATTTCACCCTAATAAAGAAAAGCTGTTTGATTTTGACAAGACATCTACCCATCTAATACATCGCTGGAGTAATAAAGACACTTCCCCCTCCCCCTCCTGTCCCCCCACCTTAGCACCCCCTCCCTCCCCACAAAAAAACCAGGACTCCCAACCACCAGCCTTACCTGTGGTGTTTCTGAAGTAACTGGAAAACACGTGCACACGCAGACACGCACAGACCCCCAAACCTCGGCTCCAAAGGGAGAGAAGGATGGAATTCTGAAAATGCCGGTCATTTGGAGAAGACGAGGTTTGCAATGTTTATTTTGCGGTTGTTTGAAATTTTTACATCTTTCAACAAAGTAGGCAGGGAAGTGGAACCATGTGAAAGGGCTTTTGAAAAGAAGGATTCAGCACCACTTGGCTCCTTTATCTCCGAAATCTTCTCCCCTACCCCATGGGGCAGAGTTGAGAGTTTAGATGGGCTTTATTCCCCTTCTGTCCTCGCCCCACCGCCCCCCACCCCCACCCCCATTCACACACTTCCCAGTTCTGAAGCCCAGCTCAGCCGCCTTTGCCAAAGGTTCAAAGTGTTGCTGGCAGGCCTTGCTGCTGAGGAATACAACAGCTTATTCCAGGGAGGCATGAGCTGACTCATTTCGAACCCCAAACACTGCTCACTGATGTGGTCATCTTGTTAGTCATGGAAATCCCAGCTTATTTCTATTTATGCTTCTTTCAACACTTATTAGACAAGAAGTGAAAGGTTTTACATTAAACTGCAAAAGATGTTTTTGCTCCCCAGGGCCAGGCCAATCAGCTCCATGGCTTATCAATCATTTCAAAGGTATTTTTTTCCAAAGGAGATGTGGGGTGGAGGGGAGAGTTGAAATTTCCCAAAGCAGGAGAATTTGTAATGGAACGAAGGAGGGAGGGAGAGAGGGAGGGAGGAGGGCAGGGACAGAGGGAGAGAAACAGAGCATGTGTCTAATCCACTGGGACCTTTACTTTGGCTGGGTTTTTGCTGGAGTTGTGTGTGTTTCCTTGTTCGTAACCAAACGAAAGTTATCGAGGGTTACAATTTGGGAGGCAATGACATCGTCTCAGAAAAATGACCAGGATCAGCGGTTTGGACAGTGGGTAGAGTTCAGCAATCAAATTTCTTTGTATCCTCTTCTCGACACACCAAAACAAGTAACACTTCTCCATGCCTTCAGTGAAGTGGCCCTCCTTTAAAAAGCCTGCAAGAAGGAGTTGTTTAAGGGAAGAGGTTTTTATGTAGCAATCAAAAAAAAATGAAAATCCGAGCAACTCAGTTCTTTGAAGCACTTCCGTCTTTTATCATTTCACAAGTGGCAGCCTAGAAAGAGAACTGGAATCACAAAACTTAGTTTCATGACTTGGCTCTTGGTTCTTAGCTGTGCGATGATGGGGCAAGTCACTTGGTCTCTCTAACCCCAGCATTCTCATCTGTAAGATGGGGGTGTTGAATTAGATAGTTTTTAAAGGCCCTTCTAACCCTAAGCTTTTATGTTCTAAGGTTCCCTCCAGCTATAGAGATCAGTGTTCTATGAGTCCTTCTAGATCCAACCCTTAATTTGGTTTCACTGTGTTCTAAAGTACCGCCTAGCTCTAATGTTCTATGTTCTAACTCTCCATGTTTTAAAGTTCCTTCCAATTCTGACATTCAAATGTTCTAATGTTCCCTCTGGCTTTCACACCCCCGTAATCTTATGCTGTTTGCCAGTTATGAGCTGCCTTTTAAATTTAAGCTGTTTTAAATCTCTGACGAGAACTGGCCTGGTTTTTGAACCCTTGAAATAAACAACGTAATGGCAACTCCCATCAGCCTGCTCTCCTCTCTCTCTTGCCCAACCTCTCTAAGCACCAGTGAACTGAAATTTCTGTTAAAACGTTCAGAGAGAAATGGTAAACCAGGCAAAGGCTGCTGAGATGCACAATGTGCCCCAGTGAATCCAGGACTGCTGAGAGTGGTGTCTGAAGTTTGTCTGACCTAGGCAAAAGGAGCATAAATAACAAACCCCCAGTAAGAGAAATTCCAGTCTCAAGGGACTATGCTAAGAGGTCGGATGGGAATGAGATCTGAGTTCACGCAGTCAGACCATGGATCCCAGCTTTGAGTTCTGGTGATGGTGGTAATTGTGGGAGTTTCACTGGACTGTAATTGTCTTGTAAGACTCCATTGTAACTCTGGGGATAAACAAAGTTTTACTTCACTATTCTGGGAGCAGAGTTGGATGAAAATTATCAAAAACCAAATTACAACTAGATTGTAAGCTCCATGAAGGCAGGGTCTATGCCTTACTCATCTTTGTTGATGACAGACTAATCTCAAACTAAGTCATATTTCACTTAAGAGGTAGTATGGTCCAGTGGGAAAAGTCCATGCTTTGGAGCTAGAGAAGCTAAGTTCTAATCTTTCCTTTGCCTCTTACTACCTGTATGACACTGGGCAAGTCATTTATCCTCTCTTGACCTCAGCTTCCTCATTGGTAAAATGAAACGGTTAAACTAGATGGCCTCTGAGCTCCTTCCAGCTCTAAACTGGTAAGCCTATGAAACGGAGAAAAGAGAAGTCAGATTATTGACCCAAGGTCATATGGCCTAGTAAGGTAGGACTTGAACCCGTATCTTCTGAGTTGTATCCATCCCCATCTCTAAGCACCTGGCGTAGAGATTCACATAATATTTCACAACTATTATTCATTATATCCTCACAACAACTGAGTGCCTATGTGCGCCTATACATACACCCACATATCTATACCTCTACAACTATATAGCTATACATACCTCTATACATAACTATACATCCACATACACCTATATGTCTATAAATCCACAAATACCTATATATACCTATATATCCATACATATTATATAGGCGCACCTATATATTTATACCTTTACATAAGTAAATCTTTAACTACAGTGGTATGTGTATATATATGTATATATGTAAATATCATGTATATAGGTGTCAATCTAGTATATATCTATAGGTATGTATGTATACACATACAAACATACATATACATATATATGGGTACACACACATATACACACATACATACATAGGCAGTATAAGAATTGAACTAATATTACCCTGAGAAAGCTGAAGGTCAAAGCCATTTTATCCAAAGCCACACAGTGGGTGAGGAACGGAGTCAGCATCCATAGGGACAGAAAACTGGATTTGGAATCAGGAAGGTTTGTGTTCAAATCTTTCCTCTGATACTAGCTGGGTGACCTTGGGCAAATGACTTGACCTTTCTGAGCCCAAGTTTACTCTTTACCTCCCCAACTCCTGATGTGATGCCTAGCAAGACCAGGATTGTAACTCTGACATCCTGGCTGTGTGATCCTGGGCAAGTCATTTTACTTTATAATATCACTGCCACTCACAACTCTCCAAGGCTCTAAGATTCAGACCAGTGCACTGTCTGCATCAGGAGGGGGAGTTCCCTACAGTCCAGAGGTATCAAACTCGAGGTCTATAACCACAAGCTGCCAAAAACTCTAGGGTGAGGCGTGAACCAGATGAAAATACAATGGGGAAATGTTGAAGAAAACAAATAAAAGTACAATAAAACACAGATAATGTTAATCTGTGGTTTTCTAAGTCAATGTGCTGCCTGCAAAGATCTGTTTCTATTTGAGTTTGATACCGCCCGTAATGAAATAAAGGTAGAAAAGAGCTTCAGCTGGAGGCACCCTTTAGAGGTCTACACTTCATTTTTACAGATGAGTGAACTGAGGGAGGCCCAGAGAGTTTAAATGACAGGTCCATGGTCACAGCTTCTAAGTGTTTTGGCAGATTTGAAGCCCATCTTTCAGACTCTATGCTCTATACTGTGCTACCTTTTTAAATCACAGGCCTTGTACCGAAACAAAAACAAAAGTGAGCACAATAAAACCTGCAGCATCTACCTCACAGGGTTGGTGTGAAAGTCCAGTGAGATGACATGTATGATGTGCTTTTTAAACTCTATTGTGCCATATACACATCAATTATTCTTAACTCATTTCTTCTGATTTCTAATCTAGTGTCAACTTATACCCAAACCATACTACCTCTTTTTTTTTCTTTCTTTTTTTTCATATGAGGCAACCGGGGTTAAGTGACTTGCCCAGGGGCACACAGCTAGTGAATATCATGTATCTGAGGCCAAATTTGAACTCAGGTCCTCCTGATTCCAGGGCCAGTGCTCTATCCACTGAGCCACCTAGGTATTCAGTAAATGTATATGGAGCTGAATTAAGACCTGGAATTATAAAGCTCTAGAGCTAAAAGGCACTTTAGAAGCCACCTAGCCCAAATTTCTCATTTTACAGAATGAGGAAGCACAGGGTTATTGACTATTCTAAGGTCATAGCTTAGTAAGGATGGAGGGGAGACAAGCTAGGATTAGAACCCAGGGCTGCTAACTCCAAATCCTGTGCTTTCATCTCTAAACCAAAAGTGTCAAACAAGGGTGGCCATGGACAAACATACCCAAACATACCCAAGTGTGGTCCAAACCAGATTAACAAGTAATTGAGAAATATTTAACAAAATAAATTGAAATACAATGAAAACACGGGTCATATTAATATGCGGTTTTCTCTAAATCACCATGTGGCAGGCAGGCATCCTTCTGTATGGCTGAGTAGTCCCCATTTATATAGGCATTTGATACCACTGGTCTACACCACACTGTAAGACTTAAAGATTCCCTGTGTGGGAAAGAATAAAGACATTCAAGTGGACTTTTGGATGCACTGGATTTTCAGTAGGAGTCTGACATTCCAAACTCAGTTCAGCTAATTATTTGCTTTGTGACAATAGGAAAGTCACTTACTTTCTCTGGAGTTCAGTTTTCTCTCTCTTAGATAAGAGAATTTATTGGATGATCTCTAAGCCCCCTTCTCATTACATATCCACAGATAGTGTGACCTTGGAGTTTGGCTCTGGAGGAGGCCTGGGAAGGGCAGTTAAGGCAGAGTGATAACCAGGAATTTAGGCACCTGATACAAGCACTATGACTCATTCATTCCCTGAATAAATGGAATAAAACAGACTCTAAGTTGCCAGGGTATCACCAGAGACCCCAGGACAGTGTGCGGGAAGGGGTGTGTGTGTGTGTGTGTGTGTGTGTGTGTGTGTGTGT